>NW_007729382.1:59792-144389 GCF_000696425.1 Galeopterus variegatus | reverse complement strand
CGGCGGGAGCGCCGCCGTGCTCCCAAGCAGCGCACTGTAGCAGTGCGCCACCGGGCCAGCCTGCCTTCTCCCACTCTAAAGGAAGAAAGGTTTTCCCCTCAGCGTAGGGCCTGTCATACCCACAACCTGGATAACTAAGACTCAAGAGAATGCCATGGCTTTTTACCTCCTATACCCTGGTTTCATTTCAGCTGCTGTGGCTCACACTTCCACTTTCACAGGGAGACAAGGACCCTTTGAAAAGGGATGGAGAAGATGCAAACATCTGTCAGTCACTCTGGCCAAGAGCAGGAGACTGGAATCTCCTCCTGTGCCTGTGCTCCCCTTCCTGGAATAGGAGTGACTGGGGTTCCCAAATAAGTATTTTTATCAGTCAACTCAGGCTGAGCAAGGGCAGCTGGTGGATGGTGCTTCCGTGGAAGGGCGGTGTGTGCAGGCAGCCTGAAGGAGACTGTGGAGAGTGCAAATACCCCTCCCTCCACCTGCTCCCACCTTCACGGCTGCACACGGCAGGAGCCATGTTGCTGACTTTTTGGTGTATTTCCACCTACTCCAATTCCATAGTCTCCTCACTGTTTTTCAACTTGTTCTGTATAGGAGATCCTAATTGGTCACGCAGAGGTAATCTCAGGAACCAGAATTAGTATGATTTCATAGAGTCAAGGAATGGAGTTGGGGAGTTAAAATACACCATGTGAATTATTTGATCAAATCTCATTTTCCAGATGAGTAAATGAAAGCTTCAGAGAGAGATTAGAAACTTAAATATAGGCAGAACGAGGGCCAGAGCCAAAGTCTCTGGACTCCCAGCAGAACGCTCTTCCTATGACTACTCGTATCACCAGTAGACACAGGCTACCACTCACAGACAAGTCTAAAGGCAACCCCTGGGATTGTCAGAGCCACACTGGCCTTAATGTGCAATGGCCACAGCAATACAGCAACTTAAATTCCTTGTTCATCAGTGCTAATGAGGCTCAGCAAGATAGAATGTGGGCTGGAGAAACCATAGGTGAGACACAAGCATGCTTAAATATTCAGAGAAAGAAAAAGATCCATGACAACCCAAATAACTCTGAAGACACAGCAGACAGTAAAGGCAGGGAAGGAAACCAGGGAGGAGGACACCCGCTATCAAGATAGCAGGTGAAAAAAGTGGCATCAGAGCACAGAAAGAACAGCTATGTCACATTATACACCAGATTTCAAGAAAAAAAAAATCACTAAATCCTGTTACTTCCTTTACACTGCATATACGATTCGATTTTTAACCAAGTTGGTGTATAGTTAGTTATATCAGACAGCCTTCAAATATGTTTTCATAAAACTGAGTGCAACACAAGATAATATTACTTCCATACTAGCCAACGATGGGTGGATTTTGATACTTAATACATACGTGTAGGGCGACCCCACCCCACCCTTGGCCCATAGCCCGTCTTTTGCAGATGGATCTTAGCCTCTTGCCAGAGCTGGCTGCATGACTGTGTGGCCCGGAGACCTCCCAAGAAGACCTGGGTGCCACAGGAAGCGACACTGCTGACTCAGGAGAGGGCCAGAAGCAGCCAGTAGCAGTGCTGATGTTTTAAACACTTCATAAGACTGTGGCTCAAATGTAAGTGCTGTATGTTCTCTCTCCTGCTAGGATGCTTCTGGAAATAATCTTGTGTGTGTGTGTGTGTGGTGGTAGATGCCTGTTTTTGTTCAACCTAAATTTCCCAGTAAAATATTTTGTTACTAAAAATGTTTTTCTCCTTTTAAAAAAGAAGTTACTTTCAAAGGACTGGGATGTAAAATCCACATTGCTTACCAACTAAGGAACTCCAGAATGACCTATAAATTCACTCTGGGTTGGGGCAGAATGCACAAAGGCAGGACCCACACAGAAGGTGGGTACTACAGCGTAGGCGGTTTAATGTTATATAAAAATGTGGCAACTGCTATTGTTTGGCTGTGTTTCAGATGGATACTTTTTGGCTCCCTCGTTTTTAAGCTTTAGAAAATGCTCAGCGATGCAATTTCCACAGTGAAGTCAATCAATGGTCAATTCAGTGATCATGAAGAATGAACATGCTATTTCCCAAGGTCAAGAGGCCAGAAAATGAAAGGCCAAACTCACCTTGCACCAAGTCACTCTTCATTACCTTCTAAACCTGTTGGCCATATCCCCACCTCTGATCCTGAAGCAATACTTATACACCTGGCATTTAAATAGGTATTGATCGACTTGTTACAAAATTTATGGATTTAGGGAGAAGTGTTAAATCCTAATCAAAAGAATCTCCACCGACATTGCAACTGAAAGGGTCTACAGCAGAGATAACTCTTAAAATAGATGGCCACACAATTGGGCTATTCATCCAATCACATACAAATCTGCGTTCCTCTTCTCAAACACTGCCTTTTGAAGCCATGACTCCTGGAATTCTTAAGGTGAACTATTTCAGCCAGAAAGGACATCTTCCATGGGTCTTCAAACACTTGGCTCTGCTGATGAGTCCCCAGTGGGACTCACTAGATACAGAACTTCCAGCGGCCAGTGAGTGTCTCCCACTACTAGGGCCACTCGTGAGCCTTCTGATTAGCAAGGTGCAGAGATAGTTTTTAACTGTTTGTTTATCTTTTAGCAGCAAAATACTGAAGAAATACAAATGTGTCCCTATTATTCTGTCACCTAGAAAAGCAGTCTTGTCCTGGGAAAGCCAGACTAAAATGTGCACACATTAGATGTGCTCCTCTATTCAACACAATTTAGATAAAGAGCTTAAGAAAAAATAAAAAAAGAAACAGGATGGATGAAGAGTACTGGGAACCAGAACCACAGCAATGCAGACACATCCCACACAGCCTGGCAAAAGGCTCCGCCCTGCCCTGAAGGAATTAGTGCCTCAAGCTAAGGGAATAGTCACTCTCCATTTCCTCTCATGGTGGCATCTCCATTTCAGCTACCAGCTGCTGTGACATCCTTTCTCTCTCTCTCCCTTCAGCTACTCACAGCTCCCATAACAACAGGTCTGAGATCAGAAGCCCTGATCGATGATTATCAGCTCTGGGTGGCCACAAATTATAGGTCCACGGATTATAGGCAAGAAGACTTGATATTCACCCTTAACGCCCTGTCACCCTTAAAAGATTTTCCTTACATTTAGGTTTCAGAAGTCAACGTGGCATCTCAGCTTGTTCAGCCTCATTACTCACTTGTTATACCTTTTCAAAGATTACTGTCCTAAGTTATTTAAAAGGGGAAGCAGAAATTGCCCAACGAGATGATGGCTATAGCAAGGTAGAGCAAAAGTGGAAAAGGGAAAATAGTGACCATCTCCTCCGCCCCCACAAAAAGGTCTTTTAGTCCAACTTCTTCGTTTTGTGATGAGGAAACTGAGGGATCAAGAGAGGAAGTGACTTTTCTCATGTTTTATAATCAATAGCCAAGTTGGGCCAACTGAGGTACTCAGGGCTTTAGTTCTCAGGGATTCCTCTGCTAAAAAGCAGGGCCTCAATAAAAGCCCAGCTGAATCAACAAGAGGGAGTGGCTTGTTTGAGAACATTCTGGGCACACAAAGCATATTGCTCCCTCCCTTTTGAGTACAGGTTCTGAGGCAGAACAGGAGCATTCAGGAACTGATAGGAAAAAAGACCTCCACAAAGAGGTGAGACGCAGTCCAAGGACACCATAATGCTAGACAGCTGTCACTGCTTCTCCTTCTCCAGAGCATAAACAGTTCAGTCTACCTAAACCAGATAAGAGGAATATAAACCCATTGTCCTTTGAACGATCCAATAAACAAACAAAAAAATCTATACGGCACTCTGCAAGTCTATCTAGCACTTTTCACACGCATTATTTTATTTCATCCTCACAACAGTTTCATTTTGCAAGTAAAGAAACTGAGGACCAAAGAAGTCATGGTCACAACTGATAAACAGCAAGGCTGGAAGCTGAGCCTATAACGCCCAACAGCATATCAGCACACCTTCTTTTCCACTCCCTCCACCCCATGTTATTAATGACAAAAAGCCAAACATAACAGTAGACCAAAGGGCTGACTGAACCACACCCTTAGGCCAGCTAAACAATGACAAAAATCTCTGCTGGAACCTAACACAAGCTCTGCCCGCCCCAGAATTCAGGATTGAGGATTTCTCACAGTAAGTTCAGACCCAGCCCTCTGCGGAGACAACTGAGCTCCTTGCTATCCAGCAGGAACTCTGGGCTGATCACATGACCCACAACAGTGTGGCTAGAAGTGGACCTGTCAAGAGCTTTGGCTCTTGGTGACAAAACCCAGCTGTGCAGGCAGTTCCCTTCACGGGAGCTCCCAAACATTCCAAACACTGTACCGCAGAACTGAGCTGTACAGGGAGCTGGCAAACCTGACAGAACTTTCCATACCACGTTTGTACTTTTGCAGCAGCAAGGCAGTTTCAGATCAGGTCCCCAAGAGCTACACAGATTATGCCTTGCAAAGATACACTAGGGACGACCTATGGAAGTTCCTTCTGGGGAGTGGGACCAAAGGGACTGCAATCTGAATTTCTACCATTGGCACCGTATTCCTTTCATAATATTTTTGAAAACTAGATTAAAATTAAATTTAAACGCTGTAAGGATCATAGCCTACATTGGAAAGTTATGAAGGCAAAAAAGAGAAACTGACATTAGATGAGGTAAGCTTACACAAGAAAATTATTTTTAAACAAAACTTTAGAAGCACTGATCTAAACATGAGACCTTTATAGAGATTAACAGTGTAAAGAGATTTATTTACAAATTATATGAAATTTTCCCTTGACCAAAACAGAAGAAATAAAGCAATTTTGGAAGGATTAAAAATGTGTTTAGTACCTACTCTGTGCTAGGCATTTTCACACATTTTATCTCGTTTAAGCTCAATAACCATGGAAAAAATACATTATTCACAAGTACTAGACCAGGAAATAGACATTCAGAGAAGCTCAGCAGCTTTCACACAGCTGTACAGCTACCAGTTTCTGGAGCACAAAGATAGAAAGGGCAAAGCCAGCAGTACAGATAAGCCTATAAAAGCGGCCTTTGCACTGCAAAGGGCACCCTGCGCCTATGGCAAGAACAGAAACAGTGGCCAGGTTCTGGCAATCCTTTCTATTTTATTTCTCATGTGGGTATCATGCTGCCCATGAGGAACACACGTATACAATGCTGTTCTCCATATTCAAAGATGATGAAACTGACACGCCATCAACTGGACGTAAGCACAGAGATGTTTTCACAAAATGCTGATGGATTTGAACTAACCTACCCACTTTTCTCTCCCAACACTCCTTGCCAGCAAAGGCTGCATTTGAGAGATGACTGACTGAGCGATGGGGAATAGAGGTGCTACCTGGAATCTTGCCACAAAAAAGCCCTCAATATTTACAGTGTGAGCACACCCACAACTCCAAATTCATTACACTATCCTCTAACATCTAAGTTCTCTCACCTGCCTGACATAAAGAAGCACAATTTACAAATTCATTACACTATCCTCTAACATCTAAGTTCTCTCACCTGCCTGACATAAAGAAGCACGATTTAGTGCCGGCCCGGTGGCGCACTGGATAGTGCACTGCTTCAGTCAAACTGTAAGGAGCAGAGGTAAAACTCAAACCTATGGGCCTATGACTCCTAAGTCCAGACTCATAACAACCACTATGCTTACGGATCTCACAAAATATGTTTCATGCCTTTTTTCTTGGTGAGTATTCACTTTGTCCTTCATAATTAAATCTATGAAACAAAATGTCCAAATAGAAGAGGCAAAATTCTTATACTGATGGGCTAGTTAAGACAAGTGGCATTATAAAATACTGGAAATATGAACTTAAAATCTGTAACCAAGGCAAAAAATGCCAACTTAACCAACACATACACACAAGCACATCTATTATAATCAGCTAATTATCCTGGAAGCATAAGCACTGAGGTTCTCCCTGGGTCTTGGGTGTTCATGAATCCTTTAATCTCAAGCATCTTGAGACTGGACATAATATCAATGACTAGGCCCACGCCCCTTTCTTTAACATCACTGACCTCCCTATGGCCTGCACTTGTCTGTGCCTGCTGAACGTAAAAACAGAGAGATCTTCCCAGAGATAAACTGTGGAGCTAAAATTCCCTCAGCTCCAGAAACGTCCTGTGCCTTTTTTCATTAGATAACTGGCTAGCATTTGAAGTTTCAAGCCTAATGCTGGATTCTAAGACGAATCATCTTTCCGTACTAGCCAACTTTCCTTTCAGAGCAATGATACATTGAAATAAGAATGACAGCTTTGTGCAGTAGTCAGAATGGACCCCACTAAATGACCAAGCTCAAACTGGTGACCTTCCAATGTCTGAAGTTTCACAAAGAGTAGCAGAAAGTACACACACAGTCTAGGAGTACCAAGCTATGTCTAACCACTTTAAAGGGCAGCACAATTCCATCAAGGAAAAAATCTCCCCTAGCCCAGACATTACAGACCCTGTAATAAACACACCCTCTTCGTTTCTGTCATCCGTACTCAGAAAACAATATTTGAATTCTGGATTATCATCTTAGTATGTTTCTCCCTAAGACCTCCTTGCAATGTTTTTCATTTGAAATAAAATTTAAATCCAAACAATTTCTACAACTACAGTTATGCATAATTCAACACAGCCTAAAAAACAGTCAAAGACAATAAACTGAATCCAGTTACCTCCGTTAACAAACAGTCTGCCCATAATTTTGTCACCAATACGAAGAGAATTCTCTCATTCCATCTGCTCAGCAAACTTTCATCTTCTGCAAGGGCTCCTTTAACATACTTCTAAAGCTGCTCCTGTTGCGAGTACAAACTGCTACACACTGACTCTGCAGGGACATTCTCCCAGAATGCCACCGTATCCCTCAGGGGCTGAGGGATAAGGACTTGCAAGAAGTTGAAGGAGGACGTCCCCTCTTCCCAGCCTCCCCTCTCACCAGGCAGCTTCCCTACAAGAGCCCTGCTTCAAAAGTCCAGTACCAGTGAAGTCACACATGACCTCACCAACCTCCAGCTTAACTCTTTAAAAGCCAGACAGCAAGCTGACCACAGGAAGAAGAGGTGATTGTCTCCCTTTATTTTGATCAGTTTCTGTTTAAGGGAAAAACATGTTTGCCCAACACTGTTCAAAAAAAAAAAAAAATTAACTTTAGCCACTGTTATCCTTAATAGTGCTCAGGTTTTTGAAGTACTATTTTAAGGACCATAACTTCCTAAAGCGCACGCATTCTGGCCCTAAAAGATTGACTGAAATAGCCAACAAAATAGATCCAACTCACTTATATGCTATAAAATTCAGCTTTGTGAAACTCACACTTAATTTTACGCAATTTGTGTTTTTCCATTTTCATTTCTAGTTTTGTTTTTCTGCTATCGTTGATGTGAAAATATTTATTGTCCTGTTGTTCAAATCCTACTTCAGACAGCCAGAAGTGGACAGGCAATAGTCACAGCTGTCAGACCTAGACAACAACTGCCACAGAAGCATCTGAGAAAAACGGGAAGATCCGACTTGGGCGACTGATACATGTGGCAGCTGCCAGACCCAGCTAATGGATAACAGAGCCGGCATCATGCCGCTAAAGGGAAAGGAGACTGGTTTTACTTCAGTCTTTTTCTTTCTTTCCATGGTTTTCCTTTGGGCTCCTGCTATTTTTATTGGGGTATATGTTAATTATGAGGATCATGAGATAAAAGAACTAAAAGTTATTTTATACACAAAAGTAGATAAAATTATATACAAAGAAACTGTAATATGCCCTTTCAAGAATGCCCTAGTTTACCAGAAAATGATTACACATACTTACCATGCAGCAATTTTATTCCTAAATATATACCTAGCCTAGAGAAACTCTCCCCCACGTGCACAAGAAGTCACGTGTAAGGATGTGCACATTACCACACTGTTTGAAATAACAAAAACACAAGACACAGCCAAAATGCTCATAAGTAGAAAAATGGAAAAATACGTCATAGTATATTCATGTAACGAATACTATACAGCAATTAAACTGAGAAACTTGGGTTTTATGCATCGATAAGAACGAATTTCAAGTGCTGAGCCAAAAAAAAAAAAAAGTGTTACAAAAGGAAACAAGAAAGCATTTATATAAAGTTCAAAAACATGTGAAACAATACAATATCATGTATATGAATGCACACCTACATAGGAATGATAAACATCAGCAGGTCATGGTTACCTCGAATGAGACCAGGGAGGCATTCACAGGAGTTTGCAATTCATCTGTAATGTTTCATTTCCTAAGATGGCGAGATCACAGGTGTTTATTATTTTCTACACTTTTTAGTACACCTAAAATGTTACAGAAGTTTTAAAAAGTCAACTGTATAATGGCTACCTCTTTGAGTGGAGCAGCACCTGTTCAGTCTGGAAAATTAATAGAACAGGAGGCAAAGAGATAATTCCCTCAACTCTCAAGTCCCCAAATCGAAGCAGCTGCTACTAATTCTGCTGCATTTTGGCTCCCTTTATATGGAAAGTCACCCTGCTCTGCTCCCCCTACAACCATTTACACACATCTACCTCATCCTGCAAAGTCCACCTCAAAAAGCAACACTTCCATGAGGGCCTCCATGACACCCCCATGCTGGAAGTAGCCCAGCCTTGGAACCTTCCAGCCTGGCTCTCTAGGGTCTGTATTAGGGTTATTTGTGAAGTTATCTTATCTGCCTCCTCTTTGGGAAATGCCTTAGTATCTCATTAAGTTCTTCAACCAACAAAAACTGAGTGCCCAATATATGCTGGCTGCTGTGCCAGAGGTTCTTGGAGTCCCAAAACTAAGACTTAAGAAGTCCACAGCCCAATGGGAGAAACAGACCTATACCTAAGTATAATACTGTATATTAAATCCTAAAATCGTTGTTAAATGAATGTCATGTATGAATAATGAACTTTTATGATTTTGTTTCACAATAATAATTATGCAATACCTCTTATTTTCTCTATGCTAAAGACTTCATAATATTACTCTTGGCAAGAAAACGTCACACCTTGGTGTGTTGAGGTGGGGCTGCTAAGTAGAGGAATTATAAAGACAATAAAACAAACTGTCATTAAAATTCCTCACCTTCGAGTAATCTAAAGCTCTCAGAATTATTCTTACAGATATACAACATCTTAAGTCATGTAGATATTAGCACAGTCCATTCATACAGGGTAACTTTGAAGAAGTTTTGAAGACAATAGTTCAAGCATTATTATTACTGACATAATAGCCAACCTTTTTGAGTACTCATTAAGTATAAGTAACTTATTATCCCTATTCCTAGATAAGGAATTCAAGGTTGAGAGAGAGAATTCACTAAAAATTGAATCATAGAAGTCTGACTTTTAAGAACCCATACTCTTTACCACTAAACCTAACTGTTTCCTAGCAGGAAAATCAACCAACCCCTGTATTTCTAAAAATGGGCACCCTATGAATGCTACACTAAAGACAACACAAGAAATCATTTCCAGGTTCACAGCCAGAATACTCACTTTTACAAACTTGTTAGGAGAATCCCCCCACCACAAGCATGGTTGCATTTAACAGGCTTGCTCTCCCTGAGAAGAGAGACTGTCTTACTCAGCCCTGTATGCTGCCTCTAATCGTTTTCCAGTGAGTGCTTCTCAAACATTAAAGTACTTGTAAATCACCTGGGAATTTGTTCATGCAAACTTTTATTGAGCAGGTCCAGGGTGAGGTCTGAGATAAATGGTTTCTAATAAGGTCCAAGATGATAGCTGTGTTGCAGAGCCTGAGGACCACACCTGGAAGTAGCAAGGGTTGACAACCTAGGGTACACATCAGAATTACCTGGGAAACCTAAAGCTATCAATGTCTAGGTGCCACCCTGGACCAACGGAATCAGAGTCTTGCTGGTGAATCCTGGAGAATCATAATTTTAAACAGCTCTCCACATAACTCTAATGTGCAGTTAAGATTAAGAACCACTGGTCTACAGCTTTACTACTCAAAGTTTGGCCCATGGACCACTACTGTAGACCAGTGCTTCTCAAACTGAATCACCTGGATATCTCGTTAAAACAGGATTCTAATTCAGTAGGTCAGGGTGGGGCCAGAGATGCTACATTTCTTACAAGCTCCCAAGTGAATGTGGCTGGGTGGCAAGATGGTGACTAAGATCATGAAATCTCAGTAGTTCGGTGTGTGCGATTTATAAGGCTTCCTTTCATAATGTTAGATATAGAGACCAAATGGATGTTCGAACACAGGCATGTGAAGTAGCCTATGAAGTAGAGGGATTATGAGGTCAAAGCATTTATCTAACATTGGTTTAGATGGGGTTTAATATATTAATCCTCATTAACATTCATGAAAAAGATTATATTCAACTTGCCTCACACCAAGGCCACTGCCTGTCTCAGATACTGAATAAAAAGGCTCTTCAGTGTAGACTCTGTACTCAGTTTTCAGTATCTCAGTTAATAGAGAGCTTATGAAATCCAGGCCACTGCCTGTCTCAGATACTGAATAAAAAGGCTCTTCAGTGTAGACTCTGTACTCAGTATTCAGTATCTCAGTTAATAGAGAGCTTATGAAATCCAAAATCTCACACACACACACACACACACACACACACACACAAGATTAAAGCACTGAAAACATGCCCATGTTGAGTTCAAGTAACTTTGTATTTGTACGTAAAATATCTTCAGAGAACTATGTAATTGGAGAAAGTCTGTCTTTTTTTCTCTCCAAACCTATGATCTATGGATAATGTCTACTGTTGCAAATATGGTGTTAAATGACCTCTGCTCTCTTCCTTTAAAAGTTAAATGTTGCATTGATATATAAGTAAAAAGATTGCTGTACTGTTTCAACAAATTAAAATATTAACCATCATTTCAGTTTTTATTTAGAACTATGATTCTCCCTGTGTCCTTTATCGTCTGAAGTCATCTTTGATAAAAGGTTATCCAAGTAGCCAGTATCCCACTGTGCCCTTCATGCCAGGGAATTACTTTTGTTTGTTTAAGGTTTAAACGACAGAATTAGAATGTCTCTGGGCATACCTATTTCAAACCAGGTCCATTTCCTGAAGTTTTCACTACTTTACATGAAAGGGCACCCAACAAACAGGGAGAGCCCAAGATCACCAGAGCCAGGGCTCTCTGAAGGGTTCCAAAAGCGCAACCAATGCCCAGAGTACTCAGCCTGCACGCTGGGCTCACTGACAGCCAAGCCACTGTGGAGAAGGAAGGCAAGAGGAGAATAGCTGCCAGGAAACTGACCTTACAGGGCACATTCTACAAAGATGGAATCGGAAGGATACACTAGCAGCACCCAAGTGCTCCTGTGCATGAGCACCTCCTCGCCCTCTGCTTTCTCACTCCCAAGGCTGCAAGCCTCTCCCTTAAAAGGGCAACTCCAAAGTCCCTCCAGTGACCTTCAATCCCACATTCCCTCCAGCCCACATGAATGACCTTCGCTCTCCTAACTGACCCCGCTTGGTGTTCTACCAACCCTGCTTCTTTCCCCAATTCCTGTGTATTGTTTTTTGATTCAGTAAGTGGTCCAAGCTTGATATCTCACAATCATTTTGACTCAGTCCTACATGTCCTATGTTCAAGCATTCACCAGATCCTTGCATCTATTTTTTAATTTTCTTTACCAGGCTTTTTCTTATCTACTTTCTTATTATTCCTTAGACTATTACTCAGACTACTGTAAAACCCAGGATAGGTTTAAAATGAATGTTAACAAGCTAGAACGTAGCAAATTCTTACAACAAAACCGTAATTTGGTTAGTAAAGTGATTTCCATTTTTCCAGTAAGGAATCGGAAGTTCCATGAATGAAATGACCTGACCAAGATCAAGCTGCCAAGAAAGAGAACGACTTCACCTCCTGTCTTGTGTTCCAAATCCCATGTTTATCCCACCCTATGAAAGGACGTCAAACTTCATTAAAAGAAAGTGATGTACTAGGAAGTCCAGTCATAAGTGTCTCAGGAGGCTTACTTCTGGGAAGCCTGGGTGCCGGCAGCTAGGAGGTGGGTGCAGGCTTGAGCACATGGTGGGAGGTGTGATGACTTTTCTTCAGGTTACTACTATTGTTGATACTAATTTTCATCAAATTATCTCCTATTGTGTACCAGACCTTATTAGACTACTTGATTTTCTTTTTTTTCCCCACTTAACTTCATGTTCTCTTCCTTACTTTACAAGATAGGTATTATTAATTCCATTTTACACTTGGAAAGGTTCCAGATTTTATGTATCTACTTACAACTACACACCTAGTAAGTAACTGAGGCAGGATTCAAAATTAGATATGATGGGCTCTGAAACCTAGTAAAGATCCCACCCTCATCACTGAGCAAGAACTCCTTTGCAGCCAAAAACCAAAATTCACCATTACAACTACTTCGGGAAGCTAGAAAGAGAAAAATGAGAACCTCTTTTTCTACAAAACAATTTTTAAAAGGTAAAAGAAAATAAAAGAGATTAGTAGAGCAGCAGCCACCCACTAAAGAAACTATTAGGCAGCAGAGCTTCCCGCTCCTAATGATAGAAGAAAAGTGGGAGCTCCATGGGTGGCCAGATCTCTGAAGACAACTTCACAAGATCAAAGTACCTTTCACCATCACCTGCTCAGCTAATATCACATTATTTTAATTTCTTATTTTGATATTCATACATTATTATTAAAATACCTTCAGGCTTTAAATTGGGATGTTGAAAAAATTTTTGAAATCCCTTTTCAACAAATTCTTCTAAGTATCACTCTATTTCATGTGACTTCCTCCTAAGCAGAAAGCCACTAAGGAAAGAGAAAAATGGAGGAAGAAAGAGGATAGTTCTAAACACCAACACTCCATTTGAGAATGGGGAAGCCTTTGGGGGGTGGGGGGAGAGGGTGCGAAAGGAAGACAGAAAACCACGAATATGAACATCACATTTTCTGTGTAGACTGCAGACTGACGGAAGCACTTTACTCAGGCAAATCAGCTGCACACAGATGTAATTCACCTCTTCTGCCTTCTCCTCCGGGTCCAGAGCAAGAGCTGAAAGAACTAGGAAGCTGAGATAGAAAACGAATCTATTTCACTCAAAAGGTAATTTTAAAAAGCAGATCCATATATTTCAGAGACCCAAAAGAGAAGTTCTTGCCATATTACTGTATCTTCTATCTCTCTTTTCTTCTCTGTCTAAACCCGAGCTCAATAGAAATGGGCAATATTCTGCTCCATAAATGGTCACAATGACAACATTTGTGCCTTGCAGTCTTCAGATCAGAACTTACTGATTGGAAGTGTGATCAGCAGCTGACAGGCCGGCGAGGGAGAAGCACCCAGACACAAAGGAACCCATTGCAATATGTGTAACTGTAAGTCTTTAATTATCCTTTCTAATTTTGGAGCCATGTGACTGGACTTCACACAGCACCGCTGACCCCCTGTCAGCCTGAGTGCTGTGTAGCTGGACTACAAAGGAGGGGATGCTACTCTATGCTTCTTCATTAAAATACTGTGTTACATTCGCAGGGTGAGCTATTTACTGGCTGACGTGCAGCTCCCTGGTCAGCACTGAGTCAGAGCACTGGGGAAAATTTAACTACTCCTGTCCAGCTTTATTCCAGGATTCTCAGGGGCTTTTTACCTTACAAATGATTTACTTGACATCACAAAGTTCTATATCATCCTTTAAATGACAAATAGTGAGACAAGTACTCAAAAAGAACGTTCCTCCCAATCTGACAGTAGAATATTACAGATTTAGAGTATTTTCTTCTTTGATCTAAGTCGTGAGAGTAGCAGAGAAGAGCAATCTCCTCCTGGCCACCAAAGCGTGGCTAAGTCCAAGATGGGAAGGAGTTCCTGAAGAGAGGGAACTAAGATTTGCCAAAGTCCTGTAACATCCTAAACCTTTCTCCCAACCACTTCCACCTTTCTTTAAAGAAGCAACGCAACAAAGAACAATGTCATCCTGTGTGCCACAGAAATTACTATCAAATCCTACCACCGAAATAATCTTTAATGGCAAAGTACACATACATATTGAAATAGAAAAGAATTTTAAAATATATCTAGGCAATACCCAAACAAATACACTTTTGTTTTGTTTAAGATATCTGGTACTGTTACAGGATATATCATGAAATCATTATCACTTGTATAGAGGATTTAAAGTCAGTAGAAGCGTGGGTTCTGGAGCCTGACTGCCTGGGTTTGAGTGCTGGATGTGCCACTTACCATATGTGTGACTTTGAGCAAGTTACTTAACCTCTCTATGCCTCAGTTTCCCCATCTGGAAAATAAGAACATTAATGGTTCCATTCTTTCTCCTAGCTTATAAGAATTAAGCACCGTGTGTTTATAGGCTATATATAAAATTATGTTTAGAGACTAGCTAAGGTAATCTTACAATATTTTCTTCTAGACAGCTAGCATTTCTGTATATTAAAATCAATACCTCAAAAGAGATGTGCTTAATTTCCTTGGTTCATGTGCATCGAATATCAAAGAAGCATTGTCAGGGGAGAACTCATTAGTCTCATCCCCTTTCCTTTGTGCCTTCCTCAGAGTTCACTTTGTCCGGTATGGTCAGACCCCCAGCCCACTACCAAGAAAACAGGAGAGGCCAGTGAACACAGACGGAATGCTAGGCAGGTGTACTTGTTTTATTTATTACTCTTCTTTTGTAATTATCACATTTACCAATAAAATTGGAAAATATTTTTTTCCTTGAATTCTAATACTTTGGCCCTCAGTGCTTGGCTGAGGGAAGTCAATTGTCTTCACTGCTGTATAGTCAGCAATCTAGCCTGGATTTCCTGAACAGGCTCAATACCTCTGTGTCTACTTCCTTACTTCTGCAGGATATTTTAATGCGGAAGAAATTTTAAAAGGCTTCCCACTGATTGCTTTAAAAATTTATGGAAACATGTTTATTATTGACTCGGTGAGTTTTTTCTCAAATTGAACACACACACCACCATCAACAACCAGCTCTACATCTAGAACTTAGTTTCTTGAAAACAGACCAACTCAGACTTCTGGCTCTACAGATATATACGGCACAACAGAAATCAGATCAAAAGAGAAAATAATGATAAAAGAGACCAGGCAGCCTGGGACAGTGAATGCACCTGGTCTAGGAATCAGGCAACTTGAGTTCTGGATACAGGATCTATCACTGGAAAGTTGCATGACTTTGGGTAATTCACCCTACCAAACCAGGACACCAACTCTTTACTATAAAATAAGGTTATCTAAAGCTCCCTTCAAGCTGTAAAATGTTGTATTTCTTCAACCCACAATACTAACACAATCCCTCTGGGGTTGCAATTCTCCAAAGCACCAAAAAAGGCAGAAGAGGGTAATGAAAAATATGAAAGTTTCCCAGTTTCTTTAAAATTTCTTAGGACCATTAAGCTGCCTATATTTTTAACTGTGAATAGAGGCATATATCACAAAATATCACAAAATAAAACTTCCTCCACCTATCACCACTTATTATCTTATGTCAACTTGAAGAATGTAAGATGTGTCTGTCCAAGTCACTGGCAGTGTGGTGGAGTGAGCACCAGTCAGGAACCACATGCAGCAGTGCCAGAGCTGGGTGAGAAGTTAGGCTGCCTTAGGTCTGAGATACCTCTCTTGCCCTACTAGAATGCAGTCTTCTGCCACTAAACCAAGACCTCATGGCTTGACAATGCAAGTGACGCACCTGAAACTTTATCTCAAGATGGACTGAAGGATACCACTGTCTAAATCTGAGATGCAAAGATACTATAACCCGCCCAATGCTCTCTCTTAACTACTTAACTCTGTCCATACTAATGACTTGCACCCTTGCTGGCCAAATGATGACAACCTCCTGTTCTGAGTGCCCAAGCCATCTGTTTAATAAACCTCTCACTCAGCTCCCTCCTGATCTGACTCACTGATGCTCATCTCTTGACTTCATTTACACACCCTCCCTGTGGCTTCTTCAGTAAAGCCTCTCAGCCCAAAACTCCTCAGCTCCCTGACCTACTTTTAGTCTGTAATATAAACAACTTCCACTCACCCCAGAAAGTTGGGTAGAAATTTCAATGAAACTACATATCTGTCTTACAGCATTTTACCATGATTTACAGGCATCAGAGATGATGGTAAAGCAAAGGATTTCAAAAAGTGGTACTCTCCACTGAGATGCCCCCTCTCAAGGACACTCTCCTCTCAGGAACATCTACTCCACCTCTCAGGTGGAGGATCCCCCATCACTGCCCCCCAAAGGTATACCCTCTTCTCAGGGACATTCTAGTCTCAGGGACACTCTTGTTTCAGGGACTCCCTCACTCAGGATTGACCCTCTTGGGGACACCTTTCCTCTCAAGGACACCTTCCCCCTCAGGGACACTCCAGTCTCAGGGACACCCCCACTCAGGGACACTCCAATCTCAGGGAAACCCTTATTTTCAGGGACATTTCTGTCTCAGGGATGCCCTCATTCCGGGACTCCCCACTCAGGGATACCCCCCTCCTGCAGGGATGCCGCCACTCGGGGACAACCTACCTTTTAGGGATACCCTTCACTCAAGGACACTCCCCCTCTGGGATACCTCCCCTGAGGATGCCCCACTCAGAGACACCCGCTTTCAGGGACACCCTTCCCTCATGGAGAACCCCTCTCAGAGACACAGAAAGTCTAAGTGTGGACTTATCAGCCAACCGGTTCAGACTCAAACATTTATTCAAGCTCCCACTTTGTAGCAGGCACTGTGCTAGGTGCTTTAATCTATGTTAACCATCTAAATCTCACAGCCACACAGCACTCTGGATATCATTAACCCCTCTCTGTGAAAAAATAAATCAGGTTTCAGAGAGAATAAGTGGCTCACCCACGTAATTCAGACCAAAGTCTCATGCTTTTGAGACCTTGTGTTCTTTTTATTGTCTCACTGGGATCCAAAAGACAACCAATATCACAATCCATTTCACATAGAAATGTACAGCTACAATGTTATCATGTGCCAGTCTTGAATTTGCTCATTCAGTGAACTATATAATCCCATAAATTGTTGATACAAAATGCTTAACACAGGGCAGACTGCTCAAAAAAAGAGGTTCATTGGAAACCTGTAATATGAATACAGACTTTTAAAAAGAGCACTGACATTTTTTCATGCAGCTTTAAAATAATTTATCCCCATCTACCTTCCCTACATCACCACCTCTGTGCACACAAAGAAAAATATATCAAAACTAAATTCATAAAATTGTTGTAAAGTTTGGCATTCTCTGGCTACTGATGGACATGCTAGAAGACAGGTAGGTGACCCACGGATGATTGGAGAGAAGAAATGAAATGCTAGATAATCTATAAATATGCAGGGAACTCCCAAATGACAGCTATGGTGCATGTAACCCATACAATTTGTCATTTTATCTCCCAGACAGACTTAAATCCTAAAGTAGTGAGAGAAGATAAATATTTATAGCCTTGACCAAAGTATCCACTCTATCAAGCATGTACAATCGGATCCGTCCCCCACCACTCCAGGAAGAGCAAGACAGCCAGACAGAACGGGGCCTCAGAAAATAAAGGGCTGGAGCTCCAGTGGCGCAATCGGTTAGCACGTGGTACTTATACAGAAAATAAAGGGCTGGAAGAGACTTCAGTGACCATCAGATCTACCTCAATTTACAATTAAGGCATCTAAAGGCTAGTCAAAAAACCTGCTCCAAGTCATCAACCAATGTCAGAGCCAGACTAAAGCCGAGATCTCCCAGTGTTCTTTTCACAGCACCATGTCACTGACATCACAGCTGTGTCACTGGAACTATTATCCACTCATCACCCACAAATATTTGTTCAGTGTCCAATTTACATATGGTGATCCAGGAAATACCACAGAATAAAATGACCACAGCTTGCCAATTTGGCAAACTGCTGAGGTATAACTGGCCTACCCCTAAAACCCAAATTACTTTCTATTCACATCATTTGCTTATATCCACAGAAACTGGACAAATGCTTTTAAAATATATTCCACACTCAGATTTCCCAAAGAGAGAATGCTACAAAAACCACCACCATGAAATTAATGAGATTGGGTTACTACCTTCCCCAGAAGGCAATCTCCGGGGTGCCTTTGGCGTAGATGGAGTCGCTGGCATCGTTCAGCCCGTTGGCGATCCAACTAGAAGAGCCCATCACTATTCCACCATCTGCGCAGACACTCAGGACATCTTGATGTCCCCCCGCTGACGTCCTCTCCAAGAACTGACCACCTTCTTTAATGCGCTGCTGTATCATTGGAGTGAGGGGCATTTCAAAGCTAAAATAGCTATCAGGCTCTGAGTATAATGTCTCCAACGACTCTGCACTGTAGTATAAAGAAGTGTTGTCCAAAATGGTCTCAAACTGGGAGCTGTACACGTCAGTGGAGTCCTCCGTACACCCGGGCCCAAGGATATCATCGTCTCCTCCCCCAGTATGCTCCTGTTCCTCAAGGATACTGGAAAGTAAATAAAAATGAACAATTTTAATATTAGGTTAATTTCTTCTTTGTCTTTTCCTCCTTTCAACTGCATGAAAAGGACATGTACTGTACTTCTAACTCATATTCATTGAGCTTAAGTTTGAATAACTTACTTGAAAAGGAAGATATGAAATATCCTATAAATAATGTTATGAAGATCCCACCTAGTTTTTTAGGGTGTGAATACATCTAGTCTGATGAATATTTGAGTAAAATAGTAAATCCTCATTTTAGCCAATAATACTCATCAATTCAGATTTATAACTGCCAAAATTCTTAATTATAATAGAAACAGATAAATATATCATGTAAACTTGATACAGTAAACTTGTAGTAAAAATACACTAAACTTTCATCAGTCTATTAACTTTCTCATTTAAATAATTCTAAATGCCCTCAAGAGGATGACTACATCGGAATCCAAGAGCTGCCCCCTGCTGACAATAAAGCAGCACTGCAGAGAGATTTGAGGTCCAAAATTAGCCAATGAATGACCTAAAAAAAAAACCACAAAAAATACCCAACAGATATGTTTTTTTGCAAGGCTAACCAAAACCATAAGAAAGTAGACACAAGTTAATATACAGGGTGAGGCATTAATTCTCTGGTACATAAGTGTGAAAAATTTATACACAGCATGTTCTTTAAATATTAAAAATGAACATAAGGATAACTAAGTAAAATTAAAAACTTGGGAGATAAATCAATGAAAAGAGCAAGAGGTCAAGACTTGGAAAATCCTGGAGCTGAATTTTGGCTGTGCCAATTACTAGCTATGTCACTTTAGGTAACTTTACTTAACCTCTCTTGGCCTCAGATTCCTATAAAGAGGAATGAACTAAAAATAGGAATTACCTAAGTATCTCATAAGTAATCCATATTCCTAGGTATTACCAGAATTCATGTTCAACAATGCAGTTGTCTTTGTTGTTTTTAAATAATTGAAAGTTTACCATGTACCAAATACTATTCTGGGCTTCATGGCTCACAATAACCTCTTAATGACTTCCCACTGCACTTGGAATAAAACGAAAAGTTCCTGTGATGAGGTTCCTTCCTACCTCTCCCCACTCATTCCGCCCCCCCCCCCCCCCCCGCTCCCTATGCTCCAACCACACCGGCGGAGTTTCCAGTCTTCAAACTTGACATAAGCTCTTTGCTTCAGACAACTCCAAGCAGCGCACTGTAGTTAGGGAACCCAGCAAGGGTCCTTTGCACATGACACTCTTCCACTCTCCCTAGAATATTCTTCCTCTCCATTCTCTGCTGGGACAACTCTTACTCATTCCTCACATCTCAGCTTAATTACCATTTCCAACAGAAAGGCCTTGCCAAGGCTATCAACTGAATTAGCTTCTCCCCTTCATTCAAATTATTCGAATGTCTCTGTTCTTTTCCTTCACAAAACCTAGCACCACCTGTGATCCTGTACTTGTTAATGTGTTTATGTGGTTAATGTTTATATTCAGCAGTAAACTCCATGAGGACAGTGACCATGGACTGTATCTGTCTGAGGCATTTCTTTATAAGCATCTAGCAATTTGAAAGACATAGTAGACAACTGAAAAATACTTGTGGAAAGAAAGGAAGAGGAGAGAGGAAAGGAGGAATGAATTAATAATGTCAACAAGAGCGACAGTGTGTATTCCCAGAGGAATATGAATACTGAGCCATATGCCACAAATCAAAGCTGCTTTTGAGGGAAGTCTGGAGATTTTGTGTGTTGGGGGAGGAAGAGTGAAGAGGATCCTGAAAGTCACCCTCAAGGAGCATCACTCTTGTGGATTTGTTAACTGTAGAGTAAGAGGCATTTCCTTATACAGAACAAAAAACCAAAAAAATCCTTGCATTGTCACACATGTTCTTCCATGTAAAAATAAAAGGTGTCATGATTCTGACAGAAGAAAGATGGTATAAATCCCAAGTACAAACCACAACAAATGACTCTCCCAAAATGCGTGCTCTATGGTCCATCTATGATCAAAGGAAGTGAAGAAAGACGGGTCATATCTTCCATTTACTCAGGCTCCAAGCTGGGATAAATGTCAGAAATGTGGGAAAGACCAAGAAATATGATGGCAAGTTCACGTTTGGGAGCCATAAATCAAAATATATGCTACTTGTATGAAAGGATCCCCATCTCAACTGAATTATAGAGTCTACTTCTGACCTTCTGAAATGTCCTTTCTAAACTCAGAATACTGAGTGGGCCCAAACCCAGAACCTCTTTGTTCATGTACGTATGTAATCTGGATTGCAGGCTGCATGTAGTCTGGACTGCAGGCACTAGTGCAACATATACAGAATATGTCAAAACAGTCCAAAGCTTTTCATATTATTAAAGATAATCGTGGGGTGCTTCAGTTAATTATCAAAGATAACAAAATGTCAGAAATGGGTTTGCACAGGTTAGTGTTCACACACTCTTCAGAACTCTTCTTCCCTGGTCCATGCCTAATGGACAACTTTATAACAAGATAACTGTAATATCTTAACAATTTAGAAGGAATCTAAGGACCTTACGGTAACTTTTCCATTCTATGATAACTAGGATCCAGTGTATTGTGAGTTGAGTTCTCATATTAAGCACAAGATAATGGTTTTTTATAATGTGTAGCAGGCACCAAAGATAGCAGAGCTGCTCTGGGAGCTCACCTTTCCTTGTCTCTGTCTAGTTCATGTTTCTTTTCAAGATGTTGTTTGTTTTCCCTCAGGAATACTTCATCCTCTCCACTCTCAACAAGATGCAGAGGGGAAAATGTCCCCAAGCTAGTGCCAGGCCTCTCTGAAGGAGCTTTCCAGGTTTCATCCCAAACACTCTGAGTTAAACTATTTGCAGATGAGATGAGATGGCTTGGCACTTTGGAAAACTCTTTGCTGTCAGGAGAAACTGTTCTTTCCAGTGATGTCTCAAAATCTACAGAATGTTTGGTCTCTCTCTTGTCTCTTCCTGTCCACAATATCTCTACACCTTGAAATTCTACATGTTTGATCCGGCCTGGGTGTCCCATGGCACTGCCTTGATCACATCCCCCTGGGTGTTCTGTCCCGAGAGCAGACCTCTGCTCTTTGACAAAACCAACCCTGCTCGCAGAGATGTGGGTCACTGCTAGGCTTCCCAGGGAGGAGGACACAGGACAAGCTGGCTCCTGTGTACAGAGAGCTCCTTTTCTCCCCTTTCTAGTTATCTGGGAAAGCTCTGCCTGATTTTCTCCAGTTAACAGTGCGGTCAGATCCTTCTGGATGCTCAAATAAAAGTTTTCCTCACTTGTTACTTCAGCTGAAAGAGGTATATCCGGTGACTTTTCTTGGCCAGCAGGGAACAGTTTGTTGGTTCTGTGTGTTTTATGGCTGGCAGTGTCCAGCTCTTTTTCCACCTGCTGAACTGAAAAACTAGAAACAGCATCTTTGTCTTGTACCTTTGTAGCCTGTAATGTTCCTGAAGCTATTCTGGTTTCTGTGGCTTTCAAAGCTGAAATCAAAGAGTCAATGGGTTGTAAACTTTGTTCCTTGAGGTGACTTTGACAGGGGGCCTCTCTGACATCTTTTGGTCCTTCTGAAACACTGTTGAGCCCAGAGTGGTGGCCAGCAAGAAGCTGGACTGCCTGCTGCCCTTGTGGGTGGCATGGCAGAGACTCTACATCAAACTCCAGTGAATCTGTCAAGCCTTCTCCTCCGTCCTCCATGGTCCCATATTCTGGAAATTCATTTGTGACATTCGGTGGGAGTAAAGTGCTTCCTCCATGATCACCTATGAAGAGAACAGAATGGACAGATGACTTGTTTTTGAACAACAGGGTCCAGTGTGTATTAATGAATAGCCATACATATTAGTTATCGATAATATTCATTTGATTCTTTCACTATCTCCTTCCTCCCACCACCGTGCAGCACATATTTCTCATAACCTAACAGTGGTCCCTTCTATTCAGCCTACTTTTTTGTGTATAACCACAAAAGTTTCAGCATAGAAGGAAGCAATCTAATGGCACATGCCACAATGAATCTTCCTTCTGATTAAGTCCCACATATGGCAATAACTCAGTAGCTTCATATGCAAAAAGAGATTAAAGTAAGGATACATATCACCTTCTAAACGCCACTCGTGAAATAGCAACTAAAATATTCATATTTGGCATAACAACAGCCTTATGATCTAGCCAACAATATTTGTGCAGTGCAATCTCCACGACAGAGCCTCAGAAAAAAAGATACAACCTATTTAAAGTTGGCAAATATTTTTTCTGACACAAATCTCCCCTTCGCGTTGGATTTTTTTTTTTTTTTTTTTTCCTGTTGGCCAGTATGGGGATCCAAACCCTCGACCTTGGTGTTACCAACAGACTGTTGGATTTCTAAGGAATGAGATGCTTTCAAAACATCCCTGAAGAATGAGAGTGCAGCCAAAATGGAATAGAAAACTTAATTTGTTGAGAAAGATTTCCAGGATCCCAAACACATAAAATTAATTTTTTTCTCATTTTACTTATTTATTTTTTTTAATTGACAAATAAAAGTTATAAGGGTACTTCAAAACATTTGTGGAAAAAGAGAGTTAAAAGATAACACGAATCTTTCCAATTTGTATACAAGTTTCTGTGACTAAATGTATTTTCAATTCTCTTTGGTATACCTAGGAGTGGAATTTCTGAGTCATATGGTAAAATTATGTTTAATGTTTTAAGGAACTGCCAGACCATTTTCCACGTTTATGGTTGTACACGTTTATGGTGTACAACCCGATGTTTTGATACATGTGTACAATACATTGTGGAATGGCTAAATCGAGCTAATTAACATATTCGCATACCTTTTTTTGGTGGTGAAAACACTTAAAAACTACTCTCAGCAATTTTCAAGTATATGATACATGGTTATTAACTACAGTCACTATGTTATACAGTAGATCTCCTGAATTTATTCTTCCTAACTGAAATTTTTTTTATATCCTTTGAATAAAATCTCCCAATCCCCTCCCACTCCGGTCGCTGGTAGCCACCATTCTACTCTCTGCTTCTCTGAGTTTGCTTTTTTTTGTGGATTCTACATATAAGTGAGATCACCAATTGCATAAAATTTCAATGGTATCTTATGCAGAAACCCAATATTGGAAGCAGAGAAAACAATATTTAATAAGTATATATTTACTCTAATATATTTACACTTTCCAATTAAAATGACAGTCAGTGAGAACTAACAATTGTGATAAACAAGAAATTTAAATTGGGGGTTTATGAATAACAGTTACAGTCATATCAGCCCCAGTATCCAATCTCCTTCTGGATTTGGTGTTCGTTACTTTGTATCAAGAACATCCCCATCTACACTAGAAATACAGTATACTTACTTTACTTTTGTATTGTTGTTTTTAAACCGCTGCAGAACTACAACCTTCCTATTTAGTGAAATATTTGATAAATATCCAAATATACACACTGAAATGGCATGAAAGACTTGATTCCAAGTTCCCCTAGTGAGTTAAAATCTGATAAACTAAACAATAACGCATCTGAGTGTATGTTGTTTTATATTCCACTTAAAAAAATAATTCAAAATATATTTAAAAAATTAAATTTGGATCAAGTGTTAATGGGAAGTAAGAAACACTCCTCTGTGATAGCAGTATTTATAACTTCACGACAGAGCTAATAAGGTATAGCTTGCTGAAATCTGAAGAGGAAGCAACTTTTCAAACCCTGATTTTGAAAAGGAAGACAGCATAGATCTCTCTTCCCACAGTGGCATATTGACATTCTTATTTTTTTCAGTAAAGAATGTAGTATGGGCAGGCTGGTTAGCTTAGTTGGTTAGAACATAGTGCTGACAACACCAAGGTCCAGGGTTTGATCCCTGTATTGGCCAACTACCCCTCCCCCCACCAAAAGAATGCAGTAGGACTTTAAATTCCACCCCCCTTTTAAGATTTAGTGGTTTTTAGTACATTCAGAAAATTGTGCAACCATCACCTTTAATTCCAGAACATTTTCATCACCCCCAAAAAGAAACCCTGTATCTACTTTCTGCCTCTATGGATTTGTGTATTCTGGACATGTCATCTAAATGCAATCATAAATACATGACATTTGGGGTCTGGCTCCTTTCACTTAGCACAATGTTTTCAAGGTTTATTCATGTTGTAACATATATCAGAACTTCATTCCTTTTACTGTCAAATAATATTTCATCATATGGAAATACAACATTTTCTTTATCCATTTATCAGCTGATGGATATTTGGGTTGTTTACACTTTTTAGCTACTATGTGTAATGAATTTGTATACAAGTTTCTGTGACTGAATGTATTTTCAATTCTCTTTGGTATATACCTAGGAGTGGAATTTCTGAGTCATATGGTAAAATTATGTTTAATGTTTTAAGGAACTGCCAGGCCATTTTCCAAAGCAACTATACCATTTTACAATCCTACCAGTTGGAAGGTTCCATTATTGTCCATATTTTTTATTACAGACGTCCTACAGGGTGTGAAGTGGTATCTCACTGTGTTTTTGATTTGCATTCCCTAATGACTCATGATATTGAGCATCTTGTCATAGGTTTATTGGCCATTTGTACATCTTCTTTAAAGACATGTCTATTCAGATCCTTTGCCCATTTTATAATTGAATTGTACTTTTATTATTGTAAGAATTCTTTATATATTCTGGACAGTTCTTTACTGGATAAATACTTTGCAAATATTTTCTCCCATTTTGTGGACTGTCTCTTCACTTAATTGATGGTACCTTTTGAAGCACAAAAGTTTTTAATTATGATAAAATCCAACTTACCTATTTTTTCTTTTGTTCTTATACTTTTAGTATCTTATGTAACATAAGACATGTCTACACTGAGATCTCTGATCCATTTTGAGTTAATTTTTTATATATAATGTGAAGTAGAGATCTAACTCCATTCTTTTGCATGTGGATATCTAATTGTCCCACCACTATTTGTTGAAAAGATTATTCTTTCCCCCTTGAATTGCCCTGTTACCCTTGTAAAATATCAATTGACCATCAACGTGAAGGATTATTTCTGGACTCTCAATTCTATTCCATTGAGCTAGAAGTGTATCTTTATGCCAGTAAAACACTGTCCTGATTACCACAGCTTTGCATTAAGTAAAATAAATGTAATTCCTCCAACTTTGTTCTTCCCTTTACAGGTTGTTTTGGCCACTCTGGGCCCCTTGCATTTTTCATATGAATGTTATAATCAACTTATCAGACAGTGGAGATTTTGACAGGGACTTCACATCTATAGAGTACTGGCTTCATAACAATATTACCATTACATCTTTTGATCCATGACCGTCGGCTGTCTTTACATTTGTTTCATCTTTAATTTCTTTCAACAATGTTTTATAATTTTTAATGTACAAGTTTTTCATTATTTCTGTTATGTTTATTCCCCTATGTATTTTATTTTTTTTTGTACAATTATCAGTGGAATTTTTTTAAATTTCATTTTTGGATCATTCATTACTAGCATATAGAAGTACAGCTGGTTGTTGTATTTTAACCTCATATCCTGCAACCTTGCTGAACTTATGTTTCAGTTCTAATGGCACTTTTGTAGATTCCTTAGGATTTTTACATCCTAGACCATGTCATCTGTGAGTAGAGACAGCTTTACTTCTTCCTTCCCAATCCCAATCTATCTTTCCCAGTCTACTTTCTCTCAACTCCCCTTTCAAATATGTTATACCATTGCTCCTAAACTGAAGGATGGGTGCAGCACAGGAATACCTTGAGAAGATTCTCTCTAATTCTAATACACACCAGAAATAAAGTTAATCATACATAAACTCTGAGCTTTACCCTTTTGCCTTTGCCCAACCTCTTTTCTCCACCTGACATACTTTCTTTTTCCGTCTCAACATAACCAGATTATTGTCATCTTTCAAGACCTAACTCGAGCCCCCTCTTCACTTAATCACCAACTCTTGAAAGTCACCTCTCCACCTTGCAAATGAGAAAAGAACTTTAGCTGTACAGTACATGCAGTATAAATACATGAAATAAACGAGCATAACATTAGCTCACATCTTAAAGCTTCAAAAGGCTATAATTTTTAACCCATCATGAAGGGTTTTAAGAAAACCGACCACAGTGACCATTGAAGCCATATGTTTAAACAACACCAAAACATACTACAGTGAAATCCATTCAACAAAGGGAATAAGGTTGAACTTTATCATTTGGGAGCCCACTTTGTTCTAACAGTTTAAATTACCATCTATAAAACAACCTTGAAAATAAACACATATCCTAAAAGAAGTGACTACAAAGAAATCAAGAAAAGGGGTGTCAAAGAAATTTGATGATTTCTTCACCCCAGTTTTAGTATTTTTCATTGAAATGTCCCTCAAAAAGGGACAACACATGCATCAACCGTGCGCGAATGCTTGCGATGTTTGACATAACAACCTGGCAACTGGTCAAAGAAAATGAGTTCAGATAAAGGGGAGAAGGCCAAAAGCAAAGCCCTGCAGGACAGACAGTTTGCTTTACTATTGTTCCCATAAGTCCTCCTGGTCTAAGGTTACTGTTCTAAGAAATTTTATTTAATTTTTTTAACTAATTAAGGACTGGCATAGACCAGGGGAAATAAACATTCTGACAGACTAAATGCCTGACCAAGGTAAATAAAACAATGTTCAGTAAAGCATTATATCATAACTAAAAGTGAGGACCAGATTCCTGGTCTTTTGTCTCTCAGGAGTAAATTCCTGTGAAAAACTCAGAGGCCACTAAATTGTGAGACCATCCTTTCTAAAAGCAGTGATGTTAACAGGTACAATGCAGAATGAAAGTCTTCTAGTTGTAGCTTCGGGGTGCAAACAGCCTACTCGTCCCGTCCCTCTTGGTCACTGTGCTTGTCACAGGATTCAGCATAACAGCAAATCATTCCTTTCAAATAAGGCACCCTTTGTTACACTGCAAGAGCAGTTTACTTTTGCTGTTTGCATCTTGTCACAACTTGAACTCTTTAGCAACAAATAAAACTGCAAAATATTAATCCTGACCTTTAACTTAGAATTTCTGATGCACTCCTTATGTTTAAAAATTGGAACTACTTATGCCAGGGTGATTATTTAAAAAATAAAAAAGAAATTCTTCTCAAGATTTTTTTCTCTGCTTTTAGAACAGGGCCATGGATACTTCTATTGAATGCCCACTGTTTCCAAAATTCATTCACTCACTTGGCAGACATTTATTGATTACCTGCTATGTACTGAACACAGGGGACTCAAAATGGGTATTACCAGAGCATGAGAAGTCTACCTGGCATGTGAGAATGATCACCTCGGTGGCATGTGCAGAGGTGTCGGGAAGAAGGTAAGAGCATACATAGACTCAGGAACATACATAGACTCAGGAACATCAACACAGGCTTCTGGCAATAGCGTAGGTGTGGACGGTGAGTGCTTCGTCAGAACAAAGGCAGAATGGACGAGAACAAAGATGCGAGGGTTGCTGCATCTCCCAGGACCCTCAGCCAGTATCCACAGGCATTGTCACCCCACCCCCTCTGTCCCAGCCCTCTCTAATGTCAACATGCTTCCCACAAAGCCACAACTGCTGGGGGCTCTTGCACCTTTTCCCTTCCTGTCAATGTACATCCATCACTAGTGTAAGAATCCAACTCAAAACATTTCTCTTCCAGAAAGCCTTGCTGAGTTAGTCCTACCCAAATTTGGTCTCATATCTGTGACAAAGGGATTTGCTAAGTATAGAAAAAGAACTTTCACGCTTACCAAAATATAAATCGCACAATAGTAGAACTGAATTAATAGAGTTCACAGCTTCACTGCACTTACTTCTCCCCGTAAAGGAATAAAAATGTAGTGTAAGGTGTGTGGGAGGGTGGGGAGGGGCGGGAGAAGAAGAATTTTCACACTCATATGAAATATATTATACTTTGGGGGAATATTTATATTTATATTCCATTAGAAGTTGTCCTTTTCTATCAGGAATCTTATCTGATGCTTTTTGTGTTTGGCCAGATTCCTAACAAACTGTGTTTCCTGTTGTTTAGTAAAGATGCTTTTCCTGTGATGAACTATAAACCCTTTGATTTTTTTAAAGTTGTTCTTCTTTTTGATTCAAGATACTGAGAAAGAAATGGGATATTTTTAAATGTTAACAAGATCAATTTTAGGAGGGCTTTGGGTTGTGTATTAAATGGCCATCTGTTTTTGGAACACAGGGACAGAATTGTAATAAAATTAAATGGAATAAAAAAAAATGTCTTCAAATCATGAGGAAATCTCCATAAGATTGGCTAAAGAAAAACCATGGCCTTTCTAAGAATGATCTTGTTCTAAGACAAGTAAATGGAACAGATTTTCTTCCACTCTGGCTAGCAAACTACTTAAAAGAAAATGGTTCAAAAAAACCAAAATAACAAGAATTATTTGGCACGTCTACTTCAGACTTGGTCACTAAAAGCTGAAATCTGAAGCAAATAAAACACTTTGTCATGAGGGATTCTGAGCAATAGGATGGAGGTTTCCCCACATACAGTGATTATCACATCTGTGCCTAGATCCTTCAGGAGAACCACAATTATGGATTCTACACACATACATTTCCCAGAAGCTGGGCCCAGTCATTTTTAGCAAAAGTTTTTTTGTTTGTTTTGTCTTGCTTTGTTTTGTTGCCACTAGAATATAAACTCCAAAAGGCAAGAACTTTGTCTGCTTTATCATTATATCCCCAGAGCCTAGAGAAATGATTTTTTTTGTTGCATCGAGGAATAAAGAAGGTCCTATAACCAACAGAATACCAATGAGTAAAATTTCAATACAGAAACAAAAAGAAGTAGGATCCTCAAACACAGGCAAAAGACTGCATGTCATTGTCACCGAAGTTCCATCCCTGCTCCAAAGTACAGGCTTGAAGAGAATGTTAGAAACGCAAGGGTGCTTCCCAACTTTGGAGCTAGCTCATTCTTTCATTTTCTCAGCCAACATTTATTGTGCACAAAGTACATGTCAAGCACTGGAAAAGAGAGCAACAAACAAGAGCAACATGGCTCTTGTCAGCAAGGAGCTGACTCAGCAACTCCGTCTGCGCACACTGTCTGTTCCGTCTGCGCACACTGTCTGCTTGCAGACAAAGTTCAGACAGTGGTAAAGTCCAGTGGAGACTGTCTGGGCAGCAGTTCTAGAATTCAGCATGATCCTATAAGGGGTGTTACCATTAGGTATCAATTTCTCAATTGATTACTCTCTAAACACTGTGCTGTCCAATATGGTAGCCACATCCACATATGGCTATTTAAATTTGAATTAAAACTTAGTAAAATTGAAAATTCAGTTCCTAGGTGTTCCATACCATCTATGGCTAGTGGCTAATGTACCGCACTGTACAGACAGAACATTTCCATCATCATCACAGAAAGTTCTATTTGAAAGCACTACCCTAGAGCCTTCCTACTCGGTCTGGCCTTGACAGCAGCATAGATATCTCCCAGAAGGCTTGTTAGAAATGTAGACTCTCAGGCACCATCCCAGACCTTCCCAATCAGAATCTTGTTGGTTTAAAACAAGAACCCCAGATGACTCATATACATGTTACAATATGAGAAGGACTGCTCCAGAAAACGTCACCAATATCTAGAAGTTGTTTTGACTACATTTAAATGGCTACTTTTTTATTCTGAAAGACAATCACAAATTCCTAGCTTCTAACTGAAAAGTTCAACTGTTCAGTCAAATAGACAACAACTAAAGAAAGAAAACATACAGTCTTTCATTCCTACCAAGAGAAAGGCTTGACCACTGTGGTCTGGGATTGCCCTCTAATCGGCAAGTACTCTGGGGCCCTTTTCCAGAGAGGAACAGAACTGCCTCTAATGTAATATGAGTTCTTCTTGACTTTATAGCTCATAGCAAATTACTCTCACAATGAACGGTCAATGAACCTACACTTATGCAAAAAGACCATAAAATGCTAAAATAACGGCAAATGTAAACCTGACCATTAGTAAAAGCCTGTACATTAATATTTGTACACAAACTTTAAAAAAATTGCATTGGAGTTTAAAAGGAAAGAGTTATATGGAAAGATAAGGTTTTTCAATTTTTAAAAACCAGAATATAAGGGCCAGCCCATGGCTCACTTGGGAGAGTGTGGAGCTGACAACACCAAGTCGAGGGTTAAGATCCCCTTACCGGTCATCTTTAAAGAAAAAATAAATAAAAATAAAAACCAGGATATTTTCTTAGGATTTTAATGTTCATGCCTTTGCATATATTACTTGTAAACTAAAATGCATAGGCAAATTCGGTTTGATGAGGTACTACTGAGAGTGCACCAAGAGTTTATAATCTGTTTTCTATGAGTATAATTCATCAGATTTTCAGTCCTTTATAAACCATGGCTTACAAAAAATCTATTTTCCCTCCTTTTTTTGTGGGTTGTTGATAAATGCTATAACATCCTTGGGGTTCCCTAATAAATATCAGTTAGAAAACACCTTAAAACTTATATTATCAGTTAATACAGTAAGAGAGCTATACATTCTTAAATTATTTTAGCACTAGAGAATTTATAGAAACAAGCTTACAGACATACTCCCCCTAACTTGTCAGGAAAGAATTCAGTCCCAAAGACTGGGGGGAAAGGTGATCACTTTGTGCCCTTAGTCTGAAATTTCATAAATCAATAAAAGATTAGAAGACAAATGCCCAATTTACAAAGCAAATATAAAAAGCGAGCCTTGCATGGTTAAAAAATCTCAAACGTATTTCACCTGTAAGAAACTATAATCCTTAACTACAAATAATAATGATCAATGTTTTTATGTCTAATAATCAATAAACCTCTCTAGCAACACATGGCTCAAATTCACAATGCAGTAGAAAAAAATGTATCAAAACAAAACAGGAGGATAATCTAACCCATTTTACCCACGAATGGAAAATATATTTGGTACAATAAAAATAATAGTAAATGAGTATGAGTGGTGAGAATTTACTAAATGAGTAATCTAAATGCATTATATTTTGGGACATGCTCTTCGCCCTAATAAAAGTCCCATTTTGGAGAAGACCACAGTGTGTAGTGGAGGATGCTGATAACTACGAAACTACAGATATTTAAGGTAGTATATGTGTTATGAAAGCCCCCAAAAGGCCTGCCAACCACTATACAAGCTTTTAACATGTGCACACAAAAAGAGAATGTTCCATTAATTCAACATTCTTTCCCCAAATGATTAATAGTTACAGCTGTGCTCACCGCAATTTAAGTTTCACATACTAATGACTCAGAACCCAATATTTCTCATTCAATTCTAATCCCTAGAGAAATGACGCTAGCTTGCCATTCCAGTCAATTTCACAGGAAGCTCTGTAAGCTGAGGAGGGGCACCACATAGGCATACAGAGGTAAAATGTGAGATTCCCAACAGCCCATTAATTTTAAACCATTGTCTCTGCAATTGTGCCTCTAGAGCACTAGCACTAGTCATGGAGAAGAAATACTAAGCTGAACAAGCTGAATTTGAGCTTATCTTTAAAATCAGTTTTTTAAAGCTAGTTTCAGTTTTCAACCAGTAGGATTCCCCTCTTTTGTCTCTCATCCACCTCATAATTAAAAATATATATATCTATACATTGTGCCTCTCCTTTCAGCTTTATCTCTTCTAATCAAAGCTGCTCCTCTGATTTCATCCATTCTGTCCATTTTCTACTCCTTCTTCCTGTTTAGGAATGCATACTTTTAAAAATCCAGTTTTAAAATTTCTCTCTCTTCACTCTTTAGTTTTTATTTTAAAAACAAAAAAAGTATAAACTAAACTTTTAAATAACTCCACAGTCTTGTTCATAACAGGTTTTCTTCTGCTAAAGTTAACATGGATACGGAAATATTAATATAAATTGTTTCATATAAGAAAATATTTTAAGATTTATGAATTAAAATTAATGTTTCAAGATTATACAATTCTTTTCAAAAATAACTGTGAATGCCAAGCAGCTGGTTATGATCGGCAACAGCTGTGGACTTCCCCAAACTGCTATCAAGACAGATGTTAGGTGCAGTGGTAAACAAGCAACCTTCCTCAGCCTCTGGTTTGTAACAAGTCTCAGATAACCCACATTTGTATTCAGTAGTTTTCATGCTCAGTAAGAGTCCCACAGTTTCACTGAGGATTCAGGCTACAAACTGACAGGAACAATAATTCCAAGTATATCTAAAAATGGAAATCTTATAGAAAAGGTGAAAGTCAGTCTCCTTGGTTAATTACTACACAAATGACACTTTTAACAGACAGGAAAAACACACCCCTGTGTGTAAAATGAGGAATTAAAATACCCGCTATTAACTTCCAGTAGGGATTCTACGTGAGCCTCAACTGCAGTGTTACAGGACATTTTTGGTGCTACCTCTGTAGCTAACCTGTTCTCTTCCCGGCTATTCAGATACTAAGCCATGCTTCAGGCATGCAGATGGTAAAGGGTTTGAGCTCTTTAAGATAAACTCCTCCTCTATTCACATCCAGCAGCACAATATCATGTCTCTCTTAACTACAGGGGTAGCCTGTTTCCCCTCTTTCTGCTTGTATAATACATCACAAACAGGGAGCAGAAACAGAGCAATACAATTATGTTCCCAGGAAAGCTGGGTGGGGGAGGAGTGGCGTGTGGAGGGGGACAATGAAAGAAAGTAAGATTACAGGTAAGAATAATAGTCTGCTTTCCATTTAAAAATAAAAATTTTGGAAAATTCAACATCAGATGCTAAAATAAACATTTCAGGTTAAAGCCAGGTGACGTCCTGGGCAAAGGCATTCGGAGGGCAGGTGGCATCTTTCTGATGACTGGGAAATTAAAGAACGGTTGGCATGGGCATCCCTAAATAAATGCAGTACGTTCTTCTCTCTGTCAAGATTCAGCAGAACCTGGTCTAGCCCCAGGAGTCTCCTACTGGGACGGTCAAAAGACAAGACTAGTAAGCAAAAGCAGTCAATAATACAGACGGATATTTCACAGCAGCATTTTACAAGAAATAGATAAAAATATATTTGCCTGCATAGACCTGCAAATAGAGGTTACTCACAGAGATTACTGTAGCTCCAGCAGTTACCCATTGATCATAGAAAATGCCCAGTTCATCAGTTTAACGCTTGAAAAAAGTTAGCTAGAAAAAAAGCAAGCTAATTCAAAATATGCTGTTCTAGTCAACTGGAAGCAAATTAGTTTCAAATGTCCTGGCAGCCCCTTTTGCCCCGCACTGCACACGGTGATGTAAATGGAAGCACTCTGAGCACTTGGAACCCGAGCCGAGCCGAGAGGAGCTGCCGCCTCAGTCCCTCTCTCACAAAGGCGGAAGCAGCCTATTCTCTCGCCTGCTCTCCCTCTTTCTGCCTCTGTGGCTCTCTACCTTGGTAGCTTACCGAAAACAGCCACCGTAGGGCTTTTCTATATTTGTGAAAACTACTTCCAAGGAGATAATTGAGATGCCCGGAGTTAGCTTTAATGTAACCATTTCCCCAGTGCAGCAGCAGGAAGCCCAGCAAAGGCTTGGAGAGGATTGTACCATCCTCGGTGACATCAGAGGTGGGGCTGTCATCTTAGTATTATGCAGCATTTTCTCTGATGCAAGAATGACACATGCAAAAGGAGATGGGTGGGTTCCCTTTAGAAGGGCTTAGTTCTTGTGTTATTTAAACGATAAAAGCAGATGCAAATACACTTCCAAAAGCTGCTGTGGAATGACATAAATCCTGCTTTACTAGTCCTTATCTCACTGCTAAATAACACTGCCATCTAAAGTCATTTTACTGATGATTACATTACTGTTCCTGTGATTAAATTAATATTTAATGGGTAACTGATATTACTCGGAAATGTGACATGAAAAGATTCAAAGACATTAACATCTGTTTTTACGTATGATGGCGGAAACTTTTATATCACTAATAGTACCTTGAATGTATACAATACTTTTCAACACAACCTCAGTAGAAGCACTAAATGTAAAAACTAATAGTTTTATAGATGAGAAAAGTTAGGTGATGTAGAAAGTAGTTCAAGATGAGTAACAATGTTATACTGGTCCTTAGTCTTGGTAATAGATGTTAATACAAACATAAAAATAGCTCATCTTCTAAAACCGTAATAGTCCAACCAATATGAGAAGCACGGCCTGACAATTCAAAGCAATTCATATTTTTTTCATTCATTCCGTATGCATTTACTGAGTGCCAAATAGGTGCTAAAAACGTGTTAGGTTTAATTTGGAGTGCACATATGATAAACAGTAATATAATCAGAACAGAGCATGTTTATGTACATGCCAGGTACTGCACTAACCAGATTCACTGTAATAACTCAACTATTCCTACCAGCAGCCCTGTGGGATAGCTACTAGTATTAACCCATTTCATAGATGAGGCTACTAAAATAGAGAGGTAGTGACTTGTCTCAGATCACATGGCTAAAACTGGCACAATTAGGATTCAAACATGGGCGGTATGGCTCCAAATCCACCCTCTCTACCACTAAACTATATTGCTTCCTGGGGGATTCCTTGCCAAGGAAAAGAATTCTAAAGGAAGAATATAATTTTCAGGATCTAGAACCACAGCAAACTAAAAATATACACTCTCAAGAAGGGTGGCGCAAATATGAGAGGATAGAGGTTAGAGAGCACACCTAGAGAAAGCATATCAGGAGAGTGAAAATTATACCCAGAAGCAAAGTTCAGTGCTGACTGCTCATGTGACCTTGGGCCAAAGGCTTAAAATCTTTCAGCTTTAGTTTCCTTATCTCTGAGCTACAGATGTTTAAACTATACATTAGTATTACTATGTGGTTAAAGCACACGATCCAGACTTGTAGTCTAGACTCCACCACTTTCCAATTATGTCACCTTGAGCAAGGTATTTAAGCTCTGTGGACCTCGATTTTCTCATCCGAAAAAGTGGGCATAATAAGGGGGTTATTCTGAGGATTAAACCAATTATGCATATAAATACTGTACATAAAGCATGCACAGTAGCAACTAGTATACAATAAAAGCTCAAAATGAATTATTATTATTGTTACTGTAATCATCATGACTTTGAGTATTACATTTTTAAACTAAAACCGCCAGCTTCTTCCCTTTTCTAAAACTTCTCAAAGAGCTGCTACTTTTCAGAGGTGGTTGGAAAAGCAGAGAGGACAACCTCTGTTGACTTCATACAAATATTAACCAATCTGTGAATCACCAATTCCCTACAAGATGTAAGTTGAGGTTGCTGAGCTTGCCTTCCAAAAAGCTTCTTACAAGGGGAAGGGAGAGGGTTATGTCCCCTTTTGCCCTCCTTCTTCCTTATGCCTGGAATATGGAAAGGGTGGCAGCTAGGGCTGCAGCAGCCATCCTGAACTGCAAGCACCCCATCAGCTAGGGAGACAAAACAGAAAGAACGAGCCCCACGCCCACCAGAGACCTCCTACCCTTGTCATCTTTTATATTGAAGAGAAATAAGCCTTTTAGGCCAAGTTATTTAATTCGAGTTTGGCATTAGGCTTTAGTCAACACCTTCTTTGACTGAATGATCCCCTAAAACTCACCATTTCAAAAAGTAAAGTTCAAAAATAAGTTTGTTACATATTCTCTAGTCTTTCACAGGCACTGTGTGCACAGAATCAGCAGTTGGTTAGCAGTGCCATCTTGAAGTTCTCAATTGTTTTGTTTTGCACTTTTGAACTGACTGTATTCTTGATGCTCTGGCATTTGGGGCCTTGGTCCTGCAGAGACTGCCCCTCCCAGGGCTAGCTAATTCCTAGAGATAGAGAAGGACCCCCCTTCAAGTGTACCTTTGATGTACAAACCAACCAATTCAGAGCCACACCCCAACTATCTCCTTTATCAAGCTGTCACACACCAAGGCAATGTTCCCCGTCCTAAATTACCCCAGATGGCCAGATATGGCCAGATACTGGACAACTGTGGACTATCACTATAGCCCGGAGCGTGCTGGAATTATTCAATCTAGCCAGTGCTAAACTTACTCTGCATACTTACCCTGCCTTGCCCATTCCTTCCTGCAAAAACCTCAATAAAGGCTCCGGGTCATGATCTCCCCTCTCTGCCTCCCCATGTGGCCCTGTGTGGCATGCTGTGCCTCCTGTTCTAGGAATCCATGAGTATAAACTTTTCTCTTCATGACAGTCATTTCCATGTCTTTATGTCTTATCATACCTGATTAAAACAAATCCAAAGTACAAATTTTAGAACAAAGCTTTAAGAGAAACAAATAATTACTCATTCATTAAGAATAAAATCTCAAATCTCAAATCAGTAATGTATTTCTAGACTTCAATGTCACTAGCATTTTAATTTAGAAATGACAAACTATAGGTAATAATTTTTTGATATAATGTTATTTCTCAAAAATTAAAAATAAAGTAATATAATCAAGCAAGCTAACTGTTATTATGCAATTTAGTATGAGATTTTTAGAATTACAACTTTTTCAGAAATCAAGACTGACATGACACCAATTTATATCACCATAACACCCAATATTTTGTTTCTCAAACTACTAACTCCATGTAAAAGACAAGATTACCAGAGAGGCTGTAATAATAATTCCTTATTTGAAATAACTTTCCTTCATTGAGCAAGTTCGACAAGATTACCAGAGAGGCTGTAATAATAATTCCTTATTTGAAATAACTTTCCTTCAATAAATAAGAAACCAGTTTTCCTACATCAAATTTATCTATTTTTTAAGTCTGGTTCTTAGATCTTAAAAAAATATTCAATACCAACTTAAGAATTTAGTTTTTATATTTTAGTCCATTGTCTCCATTATAAGGTACATCTAATTGTTTTAAGTTTAATATACAGAGATAAACAGAATTCCAGGAAGACATAACATGAAATAAATTCACATGACCAGAGAGGAAAGGGGTGAGATAACAAGGCGGGCACTAATGACAATCATGCTGGAGCTCTATGCTCTGAAACACTGTTTCTAGAAGGAAAAAACAAAACAAAACTCCAAAGTGAATTTAACTTATAAAGAGTACACATACACCCTCCTAGTAAGCTTGTTGGGAAGCATATGTTATGAGAAGTTTGCATGCCTGAAACATCCTGTACAGTAAAGATGTGATTAAGTCACTTGTGAAACTCTACAATTGTCCTAGGACTATCTGATCCTGACAGATGACCGAGGTCAGCTGAGTGCTCCCTCTCTGAATACAGAACAGGTGTGTTTTCTCTGCTCTAAAAGTCATGGGTGTGGGTGGGCAGGAAGGTAAGAAGGAGAGAAGAAGGATAGGGAATCATGAGGAACACTCAGGGATTTCTGTCTTCCAGGGACTGGGCAATATGCTGTTCACCTCCAGACCTCCCCCGTCACCTATGTAACTCCCAACTAGTAGTGTCTGCCCCGACCCCAGTCTGGGATGAGAATGAAACCTCCAACAGAGCAGAAAGCAGATCTCATGCCAGGTTTCTGTTAGTCCCTGTTCCCTCTGGTCTTACTATGTAATGCTACCTACATATTAGGCACCTAGTTAATGGTTTCATGTAATCTTTAAAAGTTCTAAGCTGTAGTATCAGGTATACCTAAATATGCGGCAATGCTAAATAACTTTAGGTAATCCATACACTCCAATGGGACAAAAAATTACTTGCCACACTGAATATATAAATATTTAGGATATAGATGAAATAATCAAATGGCTTCTTATAATAGTTTCTTTATTATGTACACATAAAATTGCATACTACATAAGATGATAAAAAATACTTTTTATTCACTTACATTTCAGGGAACAATTTCATTCAAGCTTTTCACAAGCAATTTGTCATTAGGAGCTTTGCTAATGAGACTAGAGTTTTATTTTGAATTATCTTACATCTTTGGTTCTGTCTTAAGTTGTTGGAGATACAGCAATCTTTAAATGTGTGATGCTGTAACTGGAAATTCTATCCTAATCTGCAGTATCCATTCATTAGAAGTGATCTCCACAATGTAACCACTTACTGTATGTATAAATATCATCTTTAAAAGGCTAGTTTATAGTGACACCTGACACTTGCAACTCTGGCAACATTTCCTCAGGAATAATTACTAAATGTGTGTTCAATTCATTTTCCCTCTTTTTTGTAACCTGTTTTAGTGATCTCCATAAGCATTCCAAACTGGCATTGTCTGTGGTTATTTAGCTTATTTCAAGCTAATGTGTTTTCTCCAAAGAGCTCTTTGTTATTTAAAATAACCAAAAGAGCACCCCTAATACAGAAACTTTAAGAACCTGAATATAAGGCCACATCTCCTCCATTTTCTGATTTTTTTTTTTTAATTCCTTTTTACAGATGAAGAATACAGAGAGCGTTTAAGCAACTTGGTCAACACACAATTAGAAGATAAAGAGAGAAGCAGCATTCCTCAGACCAGTTTTATTTTGAAAACAGGAAGGTAGTTGGCAGTCAACATGTGAATGTACAGCAGAGCAGAAGGAAACAGAAAGAGCCAGTATTTTACATCAGGTTGCACTTCTTTCATGTCTTTCATTCTAGCACAGTTTGGGAATTTTCACTTTCTTTTTCCTTGTTGACTGCTTGTATTAACTTATTTAGAATCCATGTTATTTTCTCTTAGTATAAACCATATGTAGTGGATTGAATTATGTCCCCCCAAAACTCCCTGAAGCTTGAATTATGTCCCCCAACTTTTATGTATTAGAAACTTAGCCCCCACTGTGACTGTTAAAAGGGTGGGAAATCCTATCACGGTAATTAAAAGGTTGAGCCTTGAAGAGGTGATAGGATTGTAGGACCATGCGGTAGTGAATGGATTAAATATGGTGGTCAGGGGCGTCGTTCTGAGGGCTTTAAAAGAAGAGGAGAGTATTTCTCTCTTTCTGCTCTCTCTGCTTCCACCATCTTGCAATGTGAGACCCCTGGGTCATTGTCACCACCACCAGATGGACTTTGGACTTCCCAGCCTCAGAAACTGTAAGCAATAAATTTCATTTTCTTTATAAATCACCCAGTCTCAGATATTTTGTTATAAGCAACATAAACAGACTAGTACACCATATAAACATTTTTAATGAGCATACAGTATGCCATTCGTAATATAATTTAGTTATTGTTGAGTAGTTTACTTATTTACAATATTACCATAGGTAAATTCTTATATTGACAACCGGCTAATTAATATCATTCAGATGTAATCAAAATATAAGCCCCACTGATCCAAATGAAATATCCAAGATGTCAGTGATTTGCGTCTGTTTTGTGCACTGTTGTACCCCTGTGTCACTGAGATTCCCAGAAAGCATAACCATCAAACCACAAGACAGGTTGAGATGGCATAAAACTTGAGCTGCATGTAATGGGCAAGGAGAATTTTTACAGCCTGTTGGGAAATGGCTTTCTCATGTAGTCGGCCTGGGATAGAATCAGCATCCAAGGGTGCTGGGACAGCACTGGAGCAGAAAGCAAGCAGAGTCTTGGCCAAAGGGATTGACCTGAGGAGGTCTATATATACCCAAAAATGAAACGAGAGCAAGTTCTGGGAGGAAGCAGACCTCCCTCAAAGTAGGAAAGTCAGTAAGCATCCAAATGACATTAAAGTGGGCAAAACAGGAGACAGCCAGAAGGGCCTATAAGCTATACTCATCAAGTTAAGTTGTGGCTGGCCTTTGGTTAAGTCAGAATCATAATTCCATACCCTTAAGCTTTGTTATTTCTTTGCTGTTTCTGCAACATTCAGCAAGTCTGCGGAAACACTCCGTAAGAACTAGCTGATATTACTATACTACGAGGAATCAGCCTTTGCTCCATTACTTACCGTGTGATTTGAGCAAGTAATTTTGCCTTTCTTTTCCAGCCCTTTCATACTTACTACAAAGTGCTTTTGTACTTCCAGCCTTTTCTACAGTTAATTTTGAACGTAATTCAAACAATTAATAGCTGTGGGCAAACAAGATCCTTACCTCACAAGGTTGTTTTAAGATTAAAATGACAGAGCTCACATGAAACAGTTTGTGAAAACCACAAAGTGACATTCAAATGTAAGGCTCTATATTGATGATTTTAGGTGACAAGACCTGACATCTCCCCCAAGCTTCAGTCTACCTCACACTTCTGTTGAGTGGGAAGAACTCCTTAGATGGAGAATACTATAAACGAAAAGCAAAAGGTGTCAATAATTTAGCCAATTCAGAAACAACTGTGTAATCAGCCAGACCAGACATCTGAGGCCAGGGTCTAAATGTGGAGTGGGATAACAGAACAAGAAGAAAAGAAAACAAGAAAACTCCAGATCAGTATGTATTCTTTTAACTATAAGAGTGAAGAAAGCCAAATACAAAAGAAATCTTAGCCATTGGAGTTAAAGTTCTCAAAGGTACATTCTCATCTGTTCTGGCAATGGGACCCCCCTACCTTATGATAATGACAATATCATAAGAAAAAACAAAACAAAACCAAAAAAAACCCCCACAAAGTACACCACACCTAGAAGCAGCTCACACATCGTCTAGTTAGCTCACCCTGAGGGAGGTCTGAGGAGGGGTCTACGGGGGATGTGTGTCTCATGCGTAAGTGGACCCCCCTACCTTATGATAATGACAATATCATAAGAAAAAACAAAACAAAACCAAAAAAAAACCCCACAAAGTACACCACACCTAGAAGCAGCTCACACATCGTCTAGTTAGCTCACCCTGAGGGAGGTCTGAGGAGGGGTCTACAGGGGATGTGTGTCTCATGTGTAAGTAGACGGGAATAATCTGAGTTTTGTATATGCTATACAGTATATGTATGTTATATGCTATATCCTATATGCTCAAGAGAGCTTTTGGATACTCTGCCCTGTGCTTCTCCCACAGACCGTAGCCAAGTCATTGCCAGTAATAAGCCATCCTGTCACATATCCTCATCACCCCACCAGGCCAACCAACTGCAGTCACTCTTTGAGAGGTACCACCAAAAAGGAGGAAACCTGAACTGAGGAGAGAGACATTCTCAGTTTCCTGGGGTCCTGTATGGGGTCTGAGCAATTAAGGCAGCCTACTCTCTGAACTGTGCCCCTATCCCTACCACCCCCTAGAAAGGTGCGTCTGTCCACAGAAATAGAATGAAGCAAAGCATCAATAATTCCTAACTGTCTGGCAGATATTCCGCGTCGCACACTGAACATGTCAAAAGCATAGTGACTGCCTTCCCTTAAACACTAGCTCCAGGTGGAGAAGTCTTATTTCAGATTCATCATTACCATCTTCTGTCGCTTTACTGCCATACTTCAGAGCTGTCATATCTCCCCATATCTATAGTCACCAAGACTATCATTTTCTTAAAGTGTCATGTATCTATCCACTTATAATCCTATTACCATCTCTACTCTACAGCACATGCTGTTGCTTTAGGAATTAACTACTGGTCCTATCCAGCCTACCTTCCTCAACAATTTATATCCTCCAACTCCCCTATACATTTTGCTAGATTAATCTTCCTAGAACACTCTTCTGATGGCACTGTTGTCACCACTGTCCCACCATGTGTCTCCCTTTCCCCAAAACAAAACAGAAATTTTAAATAGTTCTCCAATGTAATTATGTTAAAGCTGGAATTCTTTAACTCAGGGATCAGCAAACTTTTTCTGTAAAGGACCAAACAGTAAATAGTTTATATTTTGTGGGCCATAAGGTCTCTACACAAATACACAACTCTGTTGTTGTAGCAAAAACAGCCACAGACAAGAGTAAAGTAACACAAGGCTATGTTCTAATAAAATATTATCTATAAGACAAGAGAGGAGTAGGATTTGGCTATAGTTTGCCAACCACTGCTTTACCTTGTCACTTAAACACCTAACGACCTTGTCACTTAAAGACCTTTACCTAAAGACCTTGAGGAATTTGGCAACTACTTCTCCACCATATTCACTTACTATCTCGATAGCACTGTGTATTTGGTTTCCTTTTTAAATATAACAAACATGTATCAGATAAAACTAAGAACACTATAAGAAAGGTACTAGTTTTACAAATAAAAGACTGAGGCACAGAGTAGTTAAGTGGTTGACAGACAGAATTAGAAGCCAGGATAAAGAACCCATGCTGTTAACCACTACCCAGTACTGCCTCTTCACTGGTCAACTCAGTGTCCGTCCCCCCACCAGTTACATAATCACCTACAACCCTTTGCTCATAAATCTGTTCCCTCCTCTGCAACCATGTCCTACTCATCACTCACATTTCTCCCTGAAGCCCTCTATGCCTCACCCAACTCACAGTGACCCCTCTCTTTCTTTAATTCTTAAAACATATATTGCCCGTACTTTCTGGGGGCTCTTATATTTTTATGATTTCATATTGTCTTCCCTACTTACCTTTTATTCTGCATTTTCTATATCCTAGGTAACTACCATAGTGTTCTGAAGTTAAAAGGTATTATTATTTTTTACTAGGATGATGACATTAACATACAAGACAATCCATGGATATGTGGCCCTAGAACAATTTTCACCACACCCCATACTTATAAAGATTATAGCAAGTGGTCTCTTTTTTGTAAATATGTCATTTACCAAATGGATTAAAAAAAAACTCAAAGTATAAATTGAACCCCTTGATCTTTCCAATACAAGGCACATCTTGCAAAAAGAACAATACAACAATATGAGTATACATTCAGTAACAGAACTACTTAGAAGAGGTTATTTTGTAGTACATATTGTACTAGTGTGATTGATTTAGGATAACGGTTATATTTGTAGGACTAGGAAAATATAATCCTTAACCTGATTTTTGTGTTACCCAGGTCTCAGAGAAGTGGTTCTGTTTGAGAAAGACTTCTTCAAGAAAACTATGGATCCTCTCCCAATAAAAAATATACAGATAGAAATTTACAGAAATTTTGCATAAAATTTCTGGGCACTCACGGACCCTCTAAAATTAAAAACCCTGCCTCAGAGGGTCTCATATTAGCTACCCACAGCTCTGAGTCAATCAATAAATTTTCATTTTAATTTAAGGTATTCAAAGAAATTTCAAAGCACTAAAAAGATGTGGTGGTATTTTTTAAAAATTTTTCATTCAACAAGCCATTACACCCAAATTAGAAGGTGTCAAAGATCATAAATGGTAGAAAGGGGGAAACATTGTTAAGAAAAAATGGGTAAGTGGAAGAAGAGGAATATCACCAAAGACTAAAAGATTTCAATTTCATCTAACTGCTTGCTACGAAAGCTCCGATGGCCTAGAGACACCTACATGTGTATAAGAGGCACGGGCACAGGTTTTCTATGGACAACACATGTTCTCTTATAGCTAAACCTAAACTTCAGAAGTGGTAGTATCATATCCTAAAACAACAATTCAAGCTAAGAAAAATCAGCATGAGCAACTAGTTGTAAAATCTGTGTAAAACTCAAATTCAGAGATTAAAAGTGAGTTCCAAAAATAAGTATCAACAGAGCAACACACTGCCCTTGAATACAACAGCAGCCAAACGACTGACAATGATATTAATGATACATGAGTGCCAATTGTAAAACTCAAATTCAGAGATTAAAAGTGAGTTCCAAAAATAAGTATCAACAGAGCAACACGTTGCCCTTGAATACAACAGCAGCCAAACGACTGACAATAATATTAATGACACATGAGTGCCAAATTTTAAATTCCTTTCACCTAACCTTTTTCTTAATAAATTGAATTTATTAAATGTATTTCTAAACAAGATTTAGATTTTATATCTTTTGCACTTAGCACACAAGAATGAGGGCAAGATATCACAAAAAAAACTAAATTTTAAGAATTCAACATGAAATGGTTAAAATCAAACCATCTGTTGAATGTAGAATTAATAATTGGTAAACTGAAGAATGTAGAATTAAAAAAAAAAAAAACCCAAATACCAATCCAGATAACCAGATGTAGTCTCAGTCTTAGTGAAAGAAACATCTATAAATAAATCAGTGCCTTTAAGAATGACTGGTTCCATAACAGAGTCAGACTCTAAGGCACAGTGGGTCCCCCCAAAAAGGGGTAGTCAAGCAAACCGAAAGAGATTAAATAAAGCTTCTTGAGGGCATACACTTTACATTGCCATTTTTGGAACTGATATTTAAGACTCCCCGTGATCATATCTTAATTCACTTTTCCACCTGAGTCAATATTCTACTGTCCTCCACAACACCTAATACTCACTCTCACCTACTCCTACAACAGAATATTCTCCCTATTGAAATAATATCTCCTTCAAGGCAAAGGATAAATCAGCATACCTGTCAGAAGCCTGTGATTCTTCCCTTGCACTCTGCTTTGTTTCTCTCCTCTTGTATGTACTGCGTAATGTGACCACCACATATCCCTGATTTCCCATGCCGATCCTCATCTCAAATAGTCTGTCTCTGTGCAGGATCTTTAGCATGGAATTAGTCATCCGTTCATGAGATTTATACCAATCATCTGGCACTTAATTACACATAATCATCTAGGTAATGGTTCATAGTATGAATGTTGTCTTGTCTGCAAGTTCATTAGCTCATTATGAGCAATGATTAGCAGTACTGGGTACATAACAAATACTAAAAAAAGTTTGCAGAAACTAAGTGTATTAAACTTACTATTAAGGAAGTAAGAAAAACTCAATTACTTCCTGCCCTCTCTTTTTTAAACTATCTAAATATAAGAACCAAAACTACACAAATCTCAGCTACCAACAAATTGTGGGAAACTTGCCACCACAAAAAGACTCTCTAGTGATTTCTCCTTTAAATAGAAAATTAAAACAGGGTCTCAGTCTTCTTTATTTAATTGTATTCATTTTAACCAAGACCAACTCAAAGACCACTAGGACTGTGGTTCCAAGGATAACTAAAGGGGTCATTTTTCAGATATTTAACAATCCATCATGAAAAGGGCAACACTCTAAATTGCTTTTTCCTGGAATAGTTGGGTTTTGCATCAAACCATCCCTACTCATTTCCTAGGGCTCCATTTAGCTGACATAAATATTTCTGTAAAATAACTTGCAAAGTCCTGACGTACTGAAATTAAAGTTATATATATCTTAAGATTTGACCCTGGCCTCATTAACACCAGTCTTACCATATGAACTAACTCTGACTGGATATACGCTGAGCATCCCAAATCTGAAAATCCAAAATCCAAAGTGCTCCAAAATTTGAAACATTCTGAGTGCCAACATTACGTTCAAAAGAAATGCTCTTCAGAGAATTTCAAATTTTGGATTTGGGACATTTGACCAGTTAAGTATTCTGCAAATATTCCAAAATCAAAAAAAATACAAAATCCAAAACACTTCTGGTCCCAAGCATTTTGGATAAGGGACACCCAACCTGTATTTCAATCTGTGAAGAGCAAAGGCACAACAACAACAAATTACTGTTAAGGAAAGGCACAGATAACTTAGGTTGCATAAAAAGGTGCTTGATGTTGCTTCACTATTTTTTCTTATTTTGCCAAGAAACGTTCTGTAATTCTACAATGTGGAAAGTAAATAGAGATTGTAATTTATGCTTAGCTTTTTATGTATTTTTTTTTTTTACTTCTATCATATTCTTGGTATTATAATTTCCCTCCACTGGGATATAGAGGCTTTAACTTACATTGCTGGAAGTTACACTGCAAAGAAAAAGTGGCAGGCTAGTGCTCCAAGTATAATAGATAAAGAATTGAGATGTTTCAGCTCCTGAGACATACAGATGTTTGCTTTCCTCCTTTAATTGCTCTGTCAGTAGTCTCTGAATGCCACCAATGGAAAAGAACTTGTACTAAATAATCCAATGTCTCAGGTTGTACCTTCTTTCCCTTCCAGAGGAAAAATACAAAGAATTAAAGTAGTACTGTGTCAATATCCATAAAGAAATGATCAGCTAGATGGGACCTAGGAAATCACATAGTCCAGTAGTTTAATTTTTTTTCTTTTTTTGAGTCTTCAGATGTGCCTACAGTTGGAAATTGCACCTTCAAGCGGTATCTGACACAGAAGTCCAGTATGTAAAATAGATAAAAGAAGGGGTGGTTTTGATTAATTGGGAGGGGGGTAGGAGCATGGACTCATACCACCATCTCCTCATTCCCTAACCCTCAGGGAGACACAGACAAAGATCTTGGTTCAAAATTTTTAAAAAGTGGAGCCAGAAAAGTTAAACAGTCCACTCAATATCATACTGCCAATTAATAATGATGTAGAAGTACAGTCCACTTTCATGTGAAGTTAGCCGACTGGTGGCTGGGTATGGTGGTGCCTTGCTCTGATTCCTTGTGAGGCTGTAGGATATGGGGGAAAGACTGCCTCTGAAGTCACGCTTGAATTGGCAAGCCACTTCTATTACTTGCTGTATAACGTGAGGTTAAGTTACTTAGCCTCAGTGACTCTTAGTGACCTCATCTAACAAACAAAGGGGGAAAAACTGTATCAGAAGATCTTCTGAGGTTTAAATAAAATCTAATACAAAAAGTGCCTAACAGAGTACCTGTTACATAATAACTGTGTGACAATGTTTATTTCTGCTTACTTTGTCTGATAAAACAGAAAATAAATCTTTACCTTTGCTTTCCAAACAGCATTTTAATTTTTTTGACAACTCACATCTCAGGGATATATTATAGATATAGATATATAAATATAGATATACACATATACAGATACGTATACACACATATCACTAGTCAACATCATCACAATGGAGAAGAAAACTCAGGTTTAAACCCCCAAATTAAGAAAAATATCTTATTCATTTTGTCAGCCTATACCATAACCTAATACATGGCAAAATCAAATGCAACAAATGAAAAAATATCAGTTAAAAATAGTCAGTTTAGGACCTTCCATATTAGTCTTTCAATTATTACATCTCTGATAATACTGATTTCTTCAGAAGTTTTTATGAGAAAAAAAGCAAAACTCCAGACCAGATTTAATATAGTATTACTTCAATGCATCTTATATTCAAGCATTAATATTCTCAGGGGTCTAATAAAATGTCCATCTGAGACTATAGGTGGTTAACATTTCTATTTTAAAAAGTTAACTGATTTTACATGAAAATTTTCCATGTTATGGAAAATCTTTATTTCCATAATACCATAATGAGATTACATATAACAGAGCATATTTGTACATCACTGGCATTTTGATAAACCTCTAGACCAAATCAAGCAGAAAGAACAAAATCATATTAACTGACCTCCAAAACAAATCTGAAAGAAATCGGCTAGCAGGAAAATCAAGCAGCACTTGACCATCTGGGAACTGTTACTAAAAAGTGTTGTCATCTCAGTCCACCAGGGGGAAGTATTGTCTAACCATTAACAGAACTCAGTGTTAAAATGAATAAAACTTCGCACTGTCTAAAAATTTGTAAGTTTTCAGAAAAAAATTTTAAAAAATATATATTTACACACACATATATGCACACACATATACATATGTACATACTTTGAAGGAAGACAGAAATCTGTCACTAGATATCTGTAATTATGTTAAAATATCACAGAAGGTGGTCTACCTCTCAAAGTTATTTTGTGCCTATGAATTTATCATACCTACAGGTCTAAGATTACCCTACAAGGTAGGAAGACGCTCCCACACCCACACCCTGAATCTAAGTAACTTAATCTCAAGTTATACAGTAAGTAAGTAATAGAACTGGCAGGCCCACTCAAGTATGACTTCAGTCTTTCCACCATATCCTACAATCTGACCAGAGCCACTTCAGTCCCAACCAGAAACCCATCCTCACTTGTTGTGGCCTGATGCTGAAGTTCAAAGATCATGGTGATCAGTGACATTTGGGACCCTAATAATTGATTCATCACAAATTTCAAACCATTTCATGATAGCCTGTGTATTAAATATCTACCCATAGTAAATAAATCCAGAACTTTAGCTTGAGAGATATAGTTATTTTCCTGTCACAGTGATAAATCCCAAAGTGGGTTGCCAAGGGGCAAAGGACACAGAAGTATGTATACTGCACTCCTACAGACACTTCAACCATCTAGCCTTAGTAATTTTAGCCGTCATTGGATCATTAAAGAAAAACAGTTTTGGGCTTAATCTAACCAACTTTATATATATTCACATATACATTTTATACACATACACACACACATTTCTCTCGTGTTTTATTGCGTTCAATTACCTGCTAATTGCTAGACACTGCATTCTTTATCTTACTGGACTCATCTGTGACATGTCTCTGCAATTACTTCCTCCTTATTAAAATCCTCTCTGTCTTGTTTCCCAAATACCCTTCTGTTATAATTCCCCTTCTATTTCTCTGGCTGATCCTTCTGACTTTATGCTAAACACTAGTCTCTCAGCTGACCCTTCAAATATTTTTGTTCCTCAGAGTGCTGTCTTCAGACTTCTTTTCATCTTACACATGCTGCCTGGGCAATCGTATACACTTCTAAAAATCTCTTCTCAACCACCACAACTCAAGGCTTCAGACCTGCACCTACAGGCCAGTCCCTAGGATACAGGCTCAAGGCCTACCAAAATTCAGGCTGGCCAATGGGGCCCCACACTCCAAAGGACATAGGGTCCAGACCCACTCCAGCAGACTAAGGGTTCAGGCCAGCTCTAACAGAGCCTACGTCCACACTGGCAGCCATTGACCCAGGATGCAGGCCTATCCCCAGGGACCCAGGCTCCAGGTATGACCCAGTGCCAGGCCACACTGTGGCCTCAGGTTCCAGGCCAGCCCCCATGGACCTAGCCTCCAGGTAAACCCCATAGCCCTAGTCATCAAGCTAGCATCCTTAACTCAGGCTCCAGGCCTGTCCCAACAACAGGCTGGCCCAAGGCTCTAGGTCAGTCCCCATGACCCCAGGCTTCAGTGGACTAAGGGTCCAGGCCTGCTCCAGCAAACCTAGTGTCCAAGAATCCCCCAGCAGACCCCAGCACCAGCTGGTCTCTGTGGACCCAGGCTCTAGGACTACCCCTACAGATCCAGTTACCAGGATGACCCCCACAGACTCAGGACCCTGCCCCCACCACCACAGACTCAGACTCTAAGCCTACCCCAGTGCCAGAGCAATCCCTGTGAACTCAGGCTCCAGGACCACTCCCACAGGCCCAGGCACCAAGCCCATCCAAGCACAAGGCTGACACCTATGGACTCAGACACAAAGCCTACCCTACCCCAGCATCAGGCTGGCCCCCATGGACTTAGGCTTCAGGTTCTTCAGGCTCCTCAGACCCAGGCTCTAGACCTGTCTCTACAGATTCAGACTCCAGGCCCACCACAGTAGACCTAGGCTCCAGGCCTGACACTGTGGACCCAGACCAATCACCCCAAGGGCTCCAGCAACAAGCCTGCCCATATACCTTGTCAGATAACCCACCCAGAATCTTTGGGCAGACTGACTGGTGAAGAGCATTCCCTGTCAAAGCCATTCTGTAAAGACTATAATAGGTGCCTACTTTTTCAAATGTGCAGACACCAATTCAGTACCACACAAGAATCACAAATAATCAGGGAAATATGACACCATCAAAGGAACAAAATAAAGCATCAGTAACTGAACCTAAGGAAATGTAGATGGACAAAGTGCCTGATGAGAAATTCAAAATAATCATCTTAAAAAGGTTTGGTGAGCTACAAGAAAGCACAAATAGATAACTGAGTGATATCAGGAAAACAACACACAAACAATATGAGAAGTTCAACAAGATAGAAACCATGAAAAAGAAAAAAAAAATTCTGAAGCTAAGAGCACAATGACTGCACTAAACATTCCATAGAGGGGGCCGGCCCGGTGGCGCACTGCTACAGTGGGCTGCTTGGGAGCGCGGTGGCGCTCCCGCCGAGGGTTCGGATCCCACATACAGACCGGTTCCCGCTCACTGGCTAAGCGAGGTGCGGGCGCAACACTGAGGGTTGCGATCCCATTGCCGGTTCCGGTCCAGTATGGGCGCGACACTGAGGGTTGCGATCCGTTGCCAGACACGAAAAAAGACAAAAAGGAAAAAAAAAATTCCATAGAGAACAAGACTCGATCAAGCAGAAGAAAGAATCAGTAAAGTCAAAGACAGGTCACTTGAAATTACCTAGTCAGAGTAACAAAAAGAAAAATAAAGAGTGAAGAAAGCATACGATATACTTAGAAAAAAAAGAAAAAAAAAAAAAAACCCCAAGCAAACCAATATAAACGTTATGGGAATTTCAGAAAAAGGACAGAAAGAAAAAGAGGCAGAAGCTTATCTAAAGAAATAATGACAGAAAACTTCCCAAATCTGAAGAGGGAAATGAACACCAGATCCATGAAACCAAAGAACCCCAAAGAAATTAAATATACAGAGCTCTTCACCAAGACACATTCTAATCACATTCTCAAAAGACAAAGATATTGGAAAGTAGCAAGAGAAAAGCAATTCATAACACACAATGACACCGTCCTGAAACTACCAGATTTCTCAGCAGAAATCTTGCAGTCCAGGAGACAGTATGATAATATATTCAAAGTGTTTAAAAAAAAAAAATTACCAAACAAGAATATTATACCCAGAAAGGCTGTCCTTCAGAAATGAAGGAGAGATAAGGTCTTTCCCACACAAACAAAAACTAAAGGAGCTCATCACAACTAGACCTTCCTTACAAAAAAAATGCTAAAGGAGTTCTTCAAGTTGAAACAAAAGGATGCTAACTAATGACACATGAAAATATAAAAGTCACTATAAAGGTAAAAATAAAGGCAAATTCAGAGTACTCTAATATTATAATGTAATGGAGGTACATAAAACACGTTTAACTCAGAATAAAAGTTCAAATACAAGAGTATTAAAAATAACTATAGCTACAATAATTTGTCAATGGATACATGACATACAAATGATTTAAACTGTGACATCAATAACAAAATGCAAAGGGAGGAGAAGTTATAGTGTTTTTATATGTGGTCCAAGCTAAGTTATCAGCTGAAAATGACTATTAAAACTATAACATGTTTTATGTAAGCCTCAAGGTAACAACAAAGAAAATATCTGGAGTGTGTACTGGACTATACATGAAAGAAAAGAAAGAAATCAAAGTACACCACTACAGAGAATCAGCAAATCACAAATGAAGATAGCAAGAGATGGAGAAAGTAGCAAAGACATTATAAAGCAGTCATAAAACAATTAACAAAATGGCAGAAGTAAGTCCTTACCTATCAACATGTATTTTAAATTCAAATTGATCTAATCAAAAGACACAGAGTGGACAAATGGACTAAAAAAAAATCTAACAATATGCTGCCTACAAGAGAATCACTTTAGTTTTAGGGACACATATAGGCTGAAAGTGAAGGGACGGAAAAAGATATTCCATGCAAATGGAACCAAAAGAGAGCAGATGGGTATACTTGTATTAGACAATATACACTTTAATTCAAACACCATACAAGAGAAAAAGAAGGCCATTATATAAAGTTAAAGGGTCAATTCATCAAGAGAATAAAACAGTTATAAATGTATATGTACCCAACATGGAGCACCTAAATATACAAAGCAAACAGTAACAGAACCAAAGAGAAAACTGAGAGCAATACAATAATAATAGGTGATTTCAATACCATACTTTCACAAATGGGAAGATCATCCAGACAGAAAATCAATAACAAAACAGTGCACTTGAACTATACTAAAAACCAAATTGACCTAACAGACACATACAGAACATTCCATCCAGCATTAGCAGAATTCACACTCTTGTCAAGTGAATATGGAACATTCTCCAGGATAGATTATATTTTAGGCCACAAAACAAGTGTTAACAAATTTAAGATTAAAATTATATGAAGTGCCTTTTCTAACTGCAATGGTAGGAAACTGAAAATCAATAACAGGAGGAATTTCAGACAAAACACAAATGCATGCTTCTGAACAGCCAATGGGTCAAATAAGAAATTAAAAGAGAAATTAAAAAAATACATTGAGACAAACAAAAATAGACAAGCAACATAACAAAACTTATGGGATGCAGCAAAATCAGTTTTTTTTTTTTTGACCGGTAAGGGGATCGCAACCCTTGGCTTGGTGTTGCCTGCACCGCGCTCAGCCAGTGAGCGCACTGGCCATCCTTATATAGGATCCAAACCCGTGGTGGGAGCGCCACCACTGTGCTCCCAAGTGCTGCACTCTCCCAAGTGCACCATGGGGCCAGCCCAAAATCAGTTCTAAGAGAGCAGTTCATAATAACGAATGCTTAAATAAAAAAAGAAGAAAGATATCAAATAAACAACCTGTTGTCATACCTCAAGAAACTCAAAACAAAAACATCTAAGCCAAAGTCAGTATAAAGAAGGAAATAATTAAGAGCAGAAATAAATGAAATAAAGACTATAAAAACAATAGAAAAGATCAATAAAAGTGAAAGTTGCTTTTTAGAAGAGATACACAAAATTGACGAACCTTTAGCTAAACTAAGAAAATAACAGAGAAGACCCAAATAAAATTATAAATGAAAAAGGAGAGACATTACAGCTGAAACCACAAAAGTACAAAGGATCATAAGATATAATATGAACAATCAATTATATGCCAACAAATAGGATAACCTAGAAGAAGTGAACAAATTCTTAGAAACATACAACCTACCAAGACTAAATAAAGAAGAAACAAAAAATCTGGACAGAAAAATAACAGATTGAATCAATAATCAAAAACTTCCCAACAAAGGGCCGGCCCGGTGGCGCACTGGATAGTGCGCCGCTTGGGAAGCGCGGTGGCGCTCCCGCCCGAGGGTTCACAGACCGGTTCCCGCTCACTGGCTGAGCGAGGCGCGGGAGCAACACCGAGGCTTGCGATCCCGTTGCCGGTCCCTGGTCCGGTACGGGGGCAACACTGAGGGTTGCGACCCGTTGCCGGACACGGAAAAAAGACAAAAAGACAAAAAAAAAACAAAAAAAAACAAAAAAAAAACTTCCCAACAAAGAAAAGCTTAGGATATGATAGCTTCATTAGTGAATTCTATCAAACATTTAAAGAAGAATTAACGACAATCCTTCTCCACCTATTCCAAGAAAAATTAAAGAGGAGAAAACACTTCTAAACTCATTTTATGAGGCAAGAATCATCCTGAAACCAAAGCTAGAAAAGGAAACTACAAGAAAAGAAAATTACAGACCAATATCCCTGATGAACATCGATTTAAATATCCTCAACAAAATACTACCAAACCGAATTCAATAGCACCATTAAAAAGATTACATACCATCATCAAGTGGAATTTATTGCTGGTATGTAAGGGTGGTTCAACATATATGAATCAACAAATGTGATATATGATATTAATACAATGAAGGATAAAAATCATCTCAACAGATGAAGAAAAAGCATTTGACAAAATTCAACATCCTTTCGTGTTAAATATTCTCAACACATTATGTATAGAAAGAACGTAGTTCAATATAATAAAAGCTATAAATGACAAGCCTATAGCTACTATCATATATATATATTTTTTGTCTTTTTTCCGTGTCCGGCAACGGATCGCAGCCCTCAGTGTCGCCCCCGTACCGGACTGGGACCGGCAACGGGATTGCAACCCTCGGTGTTGCCCCCGCGCCTCGCTCAGCCAGTGAGCGGGAACCGGTCTGTATGTGGGATCCGAACCCTCGGCGGGAGCACTGAGCTATAGGCTTGTCATTTATAGCTTTTATTTTATTGAACTACGTTCTTTCTATACATAATGTGTTGAGAATATTTTAAACGAAAGGATGTTGAAGCGGGAGCACTGCCGCGCTTCCCAAGCGGCGCACTAGCGCAGTGCGCCACCGGGCCGGCCCCCCTACTATCATATTTTTGAGAAACAAGGAAAGGATGCCCACTCTTACTGCTTCTACTCAACATAACACTGGAATTCCTAGCCAGAGCAATTAGGCAAGAAAAAGAAAGAAAAGACTGAAGGAAGGAAGGAAGGAAGGAAGAAATGGAGGGAGGAAGGAAAGGTAGTAAGTCAAATTGTCTATTTGCAGATGACACGACCTTATATATAGAAAACCCTAAAGACTCCACCACAAAAGTGTTAAAACTAATACACAAATTCAGTAAAGTTGCAGGATAAAAAAAATCAACACACAAAAATCAGTAGCATTTCTATATCCTAGCAATAAACTATCTAAAAAAAGAAATAAGGAAAAACACCCCATTTACAATAATTACAAAAAAAGCAAAATATTTTGGAGTAATCTAACCAAGGAGGTAAAAGAACTGTACACTGGAAACTATAAAACACTGATGAAAGAAATTCAGGAAGCAGGCAAGCAGCAGAGCATGCCTGGGGGCCCTAGGCAGGAGCCAAGGGCAGCTGCCCCCTCTGCCCAGAAGCAGGCAAGGAACACAGTAAAAACCACCTCCGGCAAGGTGGCCCACCACAGCCATGGCTGCCACAAAAGCAGCTTGATGCCACAGCCATTGAGCAGGTGGCCCACCAGAAACTCAACTGCACTGACACAAGGAGTGTCACTAGTAGACACCAGAAAAAGAAGAGGATGTCTCTCTCCTCAAACACCTCTCCAGAGTAACAGAAGAAGCAACTGCTCTACCAGATGACCAGACACCAATGTAGAGATACTAGAAATACGAAAATCCAAGAAAATATGATACCACCAAAAGAATACAGTAATTCTCAAATACCAGACCCTATAGAGCAAGAAACCTTTGAAATGACTGAAAAAGAAATCAGAGCAACAATCTTAAGGAAACTCACTGAGACACAAAAAGATTCAGTTAGACAACATAATGAAATAAGAAAAAAATATCTGGAATATGAAGGAAGAAGTTTACTAAGAGATTAATATCTTCAAAAAGAATGTAGCAGAACTTGTGGAACTGAAAGATTCACTCAGTGCAATACAAAACACAACTGAGAGCTTAAGCAGCAGGCAAGACCAAGCAGAAAAAAGAATTTCTGATCTTAAAGATAGTCTCCTTGAAATAACCCATGTGGACAAAAAAAAAATAATAATAAAAAAGGAAAAAAGAATTTTAAAAAATGAAGAAAATCTAAGAGAGCCAGCAGACAACCTTTAGTGCATAAAGATTCAAGTCATGGGTTATTCCAGAAGGGGAGGAGAAAGCAAAAGGTATGGAAAACCTATTCAACAAAATAATAACTGAAAACTTCCCAGGTACATGGAGAGGCAAGGACCTTCAGATCCAGGAGGCTCAAAGATCCCCAAACAGATTCAAACCAAAAAGATCCTCTCCAAGACACATTATCGTCAAATTGGCAAAGCTCCAAGACAAAGGGAGAATCTTAAAAGAAGCAAGAAAAAAGCGTCAAGTCACCCATAAGGGAGCCCCTATCAGAGTAACTGCACACTTCTCAACAGAAACTCTACTGGCCAGAAGAAATAGTATGATATATTCAAAATACAAAAAGAAAAAGCTGCTAGCCAAGAATACTGTACCCAGCTAGGCTATCCTTCAAAAATGAGGGGAAAATAGTGTATTTTCCAGACAGACAAAAACGTGGGAGTTTACCACCACACAACCTATAAGAAATCTTCAAGGGAATCCTGCATCAGGAAACAGAAAAATCACAATCATTCATCTTACCAGCTATAGTTCTGTTCAAACTTTCAGTTCTTTTTATAATTCAGACTTGGTAGGTGACATGTTCCTGGGAATTTATTCATTTCATTTAGGTGATCTAATGTGCTGGCCAACAATAATTCATAGTATTTTCTTATAACCCTTTTAATTTCAGTAAATTTGACTGTAATGACCCCTCTTTCATTTCTGATTTTAGTTATTTGAGTCTTCTCTTTTTTCTTAGTCCCTCTAGGTAACAGTTTGCCAATTCTGTGGATCTTGTCAAAGTACCAATTTTTGGTTTCACTGATTTTCTCTATTTTTTTTTCTATTTGTTTTATCTATGCTCTAATTTCCATTATTTACTCCTTTTGCTACGTCTGGGCTTAGTTTGCCCTTTATTTTCCAGTTTCCTAAGGTGCAAAGGCGATTGTTGATCTGAGATTTTTAAAACTATTATTAATGTGTGCATTTATACATTTACACTAAATAAATTTCCCTTTTAGCAAAAAAAAAAAAAAAAGATTAAAAAAAATTTCCAGTCATTTTTGGGGAGGTATATATGCAGTTTAAAAATACTATTTATTTCTAGTGCAGTTTTTCATCCTGCTTTTTCACTTACTATTACTTCTTAAAAATTTGTCTTAAATATTCTTCAAAATTATGATTAATAACTGCATCATATTACATTTTATGGAGGTCCATAATTTATTTAGCTATTCTCATATTGTTGGACATTCAGTTATTCCCATTTTTAACCTTTATATAACCGCCTTTTACATTTCTTTATTTGCTTACAGTTTCAAGAAGCAAGATAACTGGTTGAAAGTGTTTGAACATTTTAAAGACTTCTGTTTATGAATCCAATCTGTTCTTCAAAAAAGTTTTGCCAATTTATACTTATACTAGAAAATTTTGCCATTATTTCTCTCATTGCACCAGTATTATATGGTATCATATTTTTTCAGTTTGAGAAATGAAAAATATTTTTCTGTTTTAATTTCCATTTCTATGAATATCTTAGAATGTATTTATTAGCCACTTGTGTTTCTTTTGGTGTGTGACTTGTCTGCTTATGTTCTTCACTAAGATCTTCTAATTTATTTTTAAGAGCTCTGTAAGCATTGAAGTTGTTAATCTTTGTGTGTTAAATGTTTTCCTTATCAATTGCCTTTAAATTCAATTTGTGATGTTTTCCTTCATTTGTATGTTGAGAAAATAAGTTTATAAACATCAAATAAATTAAAAAAAAAAAAGATATGGCCCATCCCACATGGAGAAACCAAAAAAAAAAGAGAGAGAGAGAGAAAGAAATTCAAGACATAAATAAATGCAAAGATATCCTGTGTTCATGGACTGCAAGAATTGTTAAAATGTCCATATAACCCTAAGCAATCTACAGACTCAATGTAATCCCTATCAAAATTATTATTTTTTTTTTTAGAAAAAAGTGCCATTTTTCACAAAAATAGAAAAAACAATCCTAAAATTCACATGGAACCACAAAAGACCCAAGACAAAGCTGGAGGCAACACAATACCTGATTTCAAAATCTACTACAAAACTATAATAATCCAAACAGCATGGTATTAGCATAAAAAACAGACATATAGACCAACTGACAGAATAGAGTCCAGAAATAAACCCCACATTTGAAGTCAACTGATCTTCAACAAAGGTTCCGAGAGCACAGTGGAAAGCCCAATAATAAACTGTTGAGAAAACTGGATAGCCACATGCAGAACAATGGAATTGGGCCCTTATCTCACAACATATACAGAAATAAATTCAAAATGGATTAAAGACTTAAATGCACAACCTGCAATTATAAAACTATGAGAAGAAAACATAGGGAAAAGGCTTCTTGACATTGTTCTGGGCAATGATATTTTGTATAAGATACTATCTCACACCTGTTAGAATGACTATTATAAAAAAGAAAAAAAAATAACAAATGTTGGAGAGAATTTAAGAAAAATGGGAACCCTATACACTATTGGTGGGAATGTAAATTAATATAGCCCTTATGGAAAACAGTATGAAGTTCCCTCAAAAAATTAAAAATAGAACTACCATACAATCTAGCAATCCCACTTCTGAATATGTAGCCAACGAAAATGAACACAGTATGTTGAGAAGTTATCTGCATTCCCATGTTGACAATAGCCAAGCTATGGAATCAACCTAAGTGTCTATGGATGAATGAATGAAGTAAATGTGGTATACATACATATACATACATATTTATACACATTCACACACACACACATACACACACACACTGGAAAAGTATTGTCTAAAAAAAATAAGACATGCTCACTTTGGAAGCACATGTATTCATACACTAAAACAAAAAAAGAAGGAAATCCTGTCATTTGCAACAACATGGATATGTCTGGAGGACATTATGCTAAATGAAATAAGCCAGGCAGAGAAAGACAAACACTGCATGACCTCAATAATACTCACATGTGGACTCTAAAAAAGGCAAGCTCATAGAAGGAGAGAGTAGAAGGGTGGTTGCCAGGGGCAGGCACTGAGGAGAAGGATGGGGAGATGTTGGTCAAAGGGTACAAAGTGTCAGTTGGACAAGATGAATAAGTTCTGGAGATCTGCTGTATAGCATGGTGACTATAAATAATAATGTATTGTACACTTGAAAATTGCTAGCAGAGTAGATCTTAAATGTTCTCACTACAAAAAAATAAGTACAGGAAGTAATGGATATCTTAATTAGCTTGATTTAATCATTTCACAATGTTTACATATATCAAACCATCATGTTTGTGCACCATAAATACATACAATTTTTATTTGTCAATTATACTTTCCAAAAGCCGGGGGAAGGGCTGGCCTGGTGGCGCACTGCTACAGTGCGCCGCTTGGGAAGCGCGGCGGCGCTCCCACCGAGGGTTCAGATCCCACATACAGACCGGCCGCTCACTGGCTGAGCGAGGAGCGGGGGCAACACCGAGGGTTGCGATCCCATAGCCGGTCCCGGTCCCGGTCCCGGTCCGGTACGGGCGCGACACTGAGGGTTGAGATCCGTTGCTGGTCACGAAAAAAGACAAAAAGACAAAAAAAAAAAAGCTGGGGGAAAATAAGAAAAGAAGGGAGAGAGGTTGGGAGGGAAGACAGACTTAAAAAATCTTTCAAATAAAATAAGATCTCTTCTTTCTAGCTCAGACCTGTAAACCCACCTGCCCAATGGATATCTCCATCTGAATGTGCCATGGTCATTTAAAAGGCAATATATCCCAAAATATCATAATTCTTCCTCCTCACCCCCAAACCTGCTCCTCTCTCAAATCTCTACATGTTGAAAGGCACCACCATCTACCTAGCAGGCCAAAGCAGAAGCTACCCTCAATGCCTTCCCATCCTTTCATCCCATATCCAATCAATTACCAACATCAGCACCTTAATCTTTCTGCAGTACGTCTCTTCTTCCCCACCTCCAATGCCCAGTTCAGGTCCTCATCATGTGTCCCTTGCATCCTTGCACCACTCTCTGGCAGAGATGCAGGTGGTTTTACTTCATCTTCCATTTCTCCCCTTCTCTTAGTAGTAGAATCTCTAAATTTTTAGCTAGACACATGGCCACTGAGAAAAAAGATTACATTTTCACCATTTCCCTTGCAGCTAATATGGACAGTGAGCTGAAACTAGCAGTGTTCTATGGCAAGTGCTCTCAAATATCCTTAGTAACAGGTAGCACGTGCCCCCTTGCCCTTTTGATTCTCCTCTTCCTCCTTCCTGCTTTCAGGAATTTGGCTAGAGCTCAAACAACCACATCAGAAGATAAGAAATTCTCAAAGGATGATATAGCCCAACTAGCCCAAAGTAGCCAGGACCATCCAACACTGCGGAACCAACAACGCAAGTTCTGAATCATCTATCTGGAGTTCTTTCATAGAAGAGAAGAGTAAATTTCTATTTTGTTTAAGCCATTGGCATGTGTGGGTATGTGTACCTTCCTAACAAGGTACACTGCCTTCCAACCTCACCTCTCCATGACTGCAATCCATCTCTACAATGTTTCCAGACTGACTCCCTAAACTCCAAATGTGAAGAATCAATCCACAATTAAAGAAAAAAAAAAAAGCCAATATAAAACACACACTTCTAGCATGCCTTGGCATGGCATATAAGACCATTTGTAACCTGGCTCCTGCCTGCCCTGAATCCTCTCTCTCATTACTCCCCTCTGTTGAACACTAGCTGCTCTGAACAAGCCACGGTTTGCACAGCACCACAGCTTTATATATGTTTCTGCCATTGTCAAAACATCTTTCTTCCCAGCAGCCACTCCAACTTATCCTCAAAACTTCTGCTCAGACAGTCACCTCTTCCAGGAAGCCTTCCTCCAGTCTGAGATGTGCCTTCAATCCTTCAATAACCTCCCCCAAACCCCTATTCTTACTTCCACTGAAGCAGGTGTCAGACTGTGTTGGAATCATCATATAACTTGTCTGTTTCTTCAACCAGACTTCATAGTCAGACTTTGTACTTCCATCTCTCTATCTCCAGCCTAGCAGCTACAGGCGGTCAGTGCAGGCTGAAAAAGTAAATACCCTCAGGAGTGCCTTCACTTGTCTTAAAGAAGTTTTTGGCATTGGATACCTGACATAAATGAAAACCCAGGCCTCTTGACTTTTTGCCCAGGCCTGTCTCTAGCTCATTATCATTTCCCCAATTTCTGTGTTCCGATAATATCCATCTAGGGAATGCTAATAATGTTAATAACATGTGCGTTTCCAGCCATGCCACATAGCATGCGGTTCCACTAACCTGTCCCACTCCTTCCATCATCAAAGTCTCCCACCCTCCCCCTGCCGCAGGCTCCTGCTCTCAGGAAGGCTTTTTACCTCAGCCCCGCCCCTTTGTCCATTCCCACCATTTCTCTTTCAGAGTCCAATGCCAGTTCAGACCTGGGGAGGACTCTCTACTCTCCCCAAACTTTTAATAATCCTCTAAAATGTGGCTGAAGATTACCCTGAAACTCACCAGTCTCTACAATTTCCTAAATTCTCCTTTCTAAAAGTAGAGGTTTTGCCTCAAATTTTTTAGCACTTGCCCTTTTCTTCATGATTTTCAAAGAATACCTAGAGCATATCTATAATTTATCTGTAAATGTGCTCAGCTTGTTTGGACATAATCCTTTAGAGTTTAAATTCATGGAAAAGGAGCCAGGTGATCTCTTCTTGGGCTTAAGGCTTCTTCTAACAGTGTTTGTTCTACTGTTTTGAATAAGGCAATTGCACTCCTTGGTAGAGAAAACCCAACCAAGCAGGAGTTTCACATCCCTGCTTTATCTTAGAAATGTCCTAATATTACCTCACATGTCCTTAGAAAAGAGTGTAACCTCTCCTTTCTTTTTCAGACACCACATGAGTTCTGCACTAACCTTTCAGAGCAGGGCTGCTCAAAGTGTCATTTAAAAACTACCTGGATCTGAATCACCTGAGGAGCTTATTAAAGAACTAGATTTCTGGGTCATGCTCCAGATTCAGGATTACTGGAATGGGGTTCAAGGATGTGAACTTCTAACAAGAATCCACGGTGTCAATAGATCTTCTGCTTGCAAGGTAAGGCAGGGCAGGACCGGGGTAGCCGGAATCTGGAGAAACTGTGGTCTGCAGCCTGAAGCAGCTGCCTTCATTCATCCCTGTGTGCAATACAAACAATACCGTTTTCTAAGTGTGCCATGGAATAAAAAAGGTTGAGAGTTCCTAGAATTTCCTAGAATACTACTAAATTAATATTTCTAGGGGAGGGTCACAATGATCATTTTTAAAACTTCCACAGGCCTAACTGATGTGCACTCCTGGTTAAGAACCATCGCTTTAAAATAGCAATTCTCAACTCTTTAAGAGCAAAAATACCTTTTAAAAACAAATATTTTGCAGTGCCCCCTCTATTATCTTGAAATGAAATTCATTAATAACTGCCTAGATATAAAATTCAAAACAATCAATAAAATACCCTAAATGTAATGCAAAGGAGAAATAAAATTATCTTCATTATATAAATGCTCAGAACAGTCAGTCAGACAGTTGCTTCAAGGCAGAATGACCCTGAAAACAAGGCTTGAGTGTAGACTGACACAGGAGTGTTGACTTGGTGACTCAACAGTGTGAGCACTGCCTTCTGGGATGTGCTATTTTGAAAAAGCGAACAATTTTCAGTAAATTTCCAAACAAAACAAAGATTTACATGGTAATTACAGTCCTAGAAAACTCACTGATATTTAAAACCATGCAAAAAAACCCGTTTTGTTTATATATTCTGAGCCCAGATAATTAGAAACATTTTCCCCTACATGAAAATGCGGAACAATTCTTCCTTATGCAGTACTATCCCACATACCACAAGATGTCAAGCATCCCTGGCCCCTACCCATTAAAGGCCAGTACCCATTCACCTACCCCTACCCCCATCATTGTGACAATTAAAAACATCCCCACAAATTTCTAAACCCACTGCTTTAAGACAACCATTCGACCTCCCTAAACAATAATAATAGAGGTACCTATATCAGGCTGCATTATTTCCCCTCATGCCACTATTTTACATTATAGTGACTCCAGAATCTCTGCATGATTTCACCCATATTTCCAATAATGTTTTCAAAAGCAAATATTGACATGAATTCTACCGTAACAGAAATTGCTAGTGAAATTCTATATGAATGGACAACTATCACAGATATGAGAAACTTTCTCCCTAAATTTTTGAAAAACTACTGCAAACTACTATTTATAAAATCAAGTCATCTTTTGCTATTGACATTATATTTTAATTTCAGAGATGTCCTCTCACTTATCTGATTGATATTCAATTGGCAGTGGTTCCTAAGCACTTCAGGTTTGAGTGCCAGTAAAATAATCAAATTATAGTTTAAATGTATTAAAAGATTCCACAATGCATCTTTTTAGTATTAAAATGATTTATAAATAGCTCAAGTAATTACCTTTTAAAATACAGTAGTTCACAAGCCTGTATGTGCACCATAATCATGACTTAGAGAGCTGCTTGAAAATTCAGAGATGCCTGGGTCCCTTACCATGGACTCTAATTGCATAGGCCTGGGGTAGGTAGGACAAAAGAATTTTATTCTTCTTAAAAATGTCTCTAGGTAGTTCTCATGCTGGCAGTGACAGATCCAGTTTTGTGTCCTGAAACCTACACAACTGGGGGGGAGGGTGCTTTCTTTAAGAGAAAAAGAAAAAACTGATGGGTCCCTCAGAGCCTTTGAAAAGTGTCACATTGGCTTCCATGGTAAATCCATTTCTGGATGCTCCTTGGGGTTGCAAAGTGTGACATGAGAATCACAACTGGCAAACATGAGCAAAAGTGTAACATCAGATACCATGTATGGCTTTAAAGCAGAGGTCATAAGCCCAATGCCTGCATGCTTCAGGAGGTGACATAAATGTAAAGCAGCCAAGGTAGCAGACAATGCAGGAGGCGGTGGGGACTGAGCACTTGTGCTCTAAAGGCACCAGCTGCTATTTAGCGCCAATAATGCACAGTGTTGCACAGTCTCAAAATTTTCAACAGAAGCTTGAAATCTGGATTTTTGTATGAAATCTTCCAATTTTTAAAAGTTATCTCAGCTTTTAATATAACACATTGGCTAAACCAAAAAACAACATGAAAGATGCCAGTATGTTACCTCTGGTTTACAAAACAGAAGAGAAAAGATACCTCCTACTTAAAAATAAAAGGAAAGTTAAGATTAGATAGTTTATTCAAGGAACAATAAAAGCACACTTTGTGAAGCAGTTCATACACCTGAGAACAAAAAATTTTTATTCAGGGGTTCTGCAATATCTCAAGGACCCAAGGACTCTAAAACATCCTAACAGCACCCAAAGCATTCTATAAGACATTAAAAGACTAGCTCTCTAATGTAAAATACTCAATCAGGAAAATCTTTTTAAATAGTGGTGAATGAGCACATGAAAAAAATTTGACCTCAATTACATTTGATGCAGCAAGTTTCTGGAGATAAAAGCTCTCAATTCTAATTGAGATGTGATATTCCAGTGCTGTTCTAAAGTTGATCTGATCTCATTCCCAGAAAGGCCAAATCCTGCTCCTCAGCCTTTCAATAGCTCCTTTAAAAAAAAAAAATACAGTAATGAACACCAGTCTGAAAATAATGTATCTCCCAGGCAAAATTAAAATAGTGTACTGAGTAGACAGTAGGAATCAACTTTTCAATATGTCCTCGAAACTGATTTTTGCAACAACGCTTAACTATCTCAGTATAGAAAACACCAAGCAGTTCCAATGAGGTAGTTGAGGCTACCAGTATACAGCTCATTCTGCAGACATGTAGGCCAATGTTGGATAAGAGGGAGCCACTAATTTATTATACCAAAAGCCCGCCAAAAAGAAAGTTTTACGATCTCTTCCTGGCCCACTTTGCCAAGCCAAAACAGACCACAAAAAACTACTGCCTATCAAGCAGGGTCTGTGGTATAGCTAAGATAATGAAGACCATCTGGTCAATTTAATAAGGGCCAAGGAATGGTGTAGAAGTCTAATATATACTCATATATTATACTGTAAAATCATTTTTCTGCTTTCCATAATGGATGGGGAGGAGGCTGGGGAGTGGAAAGGAGGGAGCAAACTAAATAAAATGTGCCAAAAATAGACGATTTACTAAAGGACTAGCCATAAAATGATAAACCAACTTGTATCCGTGGTGGAGACAAGAAAATAACTCAACAGAAGACCTTAGAATTAGTGGATTTGTTGTTTGTTCCTTTGTATATTTGTAGTTTTCTATGCCAACCCACATTTTTCCCAAAGCAATGCCTTCTAACTTTCCTGGGTCCTGCAGACAGATGCAAAGTTAGAACAAGAGCATGAGCAGGGTTAAGCTGCAATGCTATTTTTTTTTTTATCTTGCTCTCCAGGAACTCTGTATACGGAGAGGTGTCCACCCAAATCAGTAAGATCCTCTACATTTACCCAATACATTCCATCATCAAGAATTATTCAGTTTCTTCCATAACTCAAAATGGATCATAGACCTAAATAAATGTCAGAGTTAGAACTATAAAACTTAAAAGAAAATAGAGTAAACCTTCTTGACCTTGGGTTAGGAAGTGATTTCTTAAATACAACACCAAAAGCACAAGCAACAAAGTAAGAAATAGATAAGCTGGAATTCATTAAAACTAAAAACTTTTATGCTACAAATGATACTATCAAGAAAGTAAAAATACAGTCCACAACAATAGGGGAAATTATTTGCAAATCATATATCAATAAGGGATTTGTATACAGAACATAATAAGAGCTCTTACAACTCAATCATAAAAAGACAAACCAATTAAAAACAGGCAAAATATCTGAATAAACATTTCTACAAAGGCAATATACAGTAAGCCAATAAGCATATTAAAACGATGCTCAACATCTTTAAGCATTAAAGAAATGCAAAACAAAAACCACACTGAGATACTACTTTATATCCACGGGGATGATCATAATAAAAAAGACAGACAATAGCACGTGTTGGCAAGAATGTGGAGAAACTGGAACCCTCACACACAGCTGGTAGGAATGTAAAATGGTGCAGCTGCTATGGAAAACAATTTAGAAGTTTGTGAAAAGGTTCAGTATACAGAATCACCATGTGACTCAACAATTCCACTTCTAGGTGAAATTGTATACCCAAGAGAAATGAAAACATACGTCCACACAAAACTTGTACATAAATGTTCATAACAGCATTATTCACAATAGCCAAAAAATGAAAACAACCCAAATGTCCATCAAATGGTGAACAGATAAATAAAATGTGGCCTATCCATATAATGGAATATTATTCTGCACTGTTACTCCACAAAAAAACCAACAACAAAACAAAACACCGCAGTGTTACAGGCTATAGCATGGATGAAAACATTATACTAAGTGAAAAAAAGCCAGTCACAAAAGACTACACAGTACATGATTCCATTTATATAACATAAAGTATCCAGAATAAGCCAATCTATAGAAACGAAAAGTAAATTAGTGGTTGCCTGAGGTGACTACTAGCAGATACAGTCTTTTCTTTTTGGCGTGATGAAAATGTTCTAAAGTTGACTGTGGTGATGGATACACAATTCTGTGAACATACTAAAATCCACTGAATTTTATACTTTAAATGGGTGAATTGCATGGTCTATAAATTATATCTCGGTAAACTACTAAAGAAAAGAATTATTCAGGCTCTGGGTCACTATGGCAGAGAGGGACACAAACTTGCTTCCTCTTCTTCTCTAAGCCCTATTAAAATGACAACAACAAATTTCAAAAGAACAGAAATTCATGACAGTGCTGAGAAAAAGAGGGGTATAACTAACAACAGAATAAAGCAGAACAGAAATTCATGACAGTGCTGAGAAAAAGAGGGGTATAACTAACAACAGAATAAAGCAGAAGCCACAACCCAGAACAAACCCAGAAGGCCATAGTAATCCTAGCGGTAGAACCACTGAAAATTCAGCTAAAAACCCAGAGTTGGCAGATATCCATAAATGGAATGGGAAGCAGAACAGATGTCACCATGATCAAGAGAAAAATTATCTACAGAATAGCTTCCTGTGTTGGCCCCTCCCACCCTGCTCTCCTACCCAGAGGCTTGCTGGCATCGAGGCACTTAGCATGGATACAATCGGCAGCCCACCCACCTACTACTGTGCCAGTCCACACACCCCACCTCACAGAGATTCATCCCAGCCCTCCTCTCTGTAAAGGGAACCCACACGAACTGAGAAACTCAATCTATATTCAGGAACTCAGTCTCTCATTCATGCATATAAATGAAAAAACAAGCTCCAACAGACACTTGAGGAAAACTAGTAGCATCCATGATAAGTTCCAAAATTTAATGAAACAGAACTGACGCTGGATGAAGCAAAAATTCAGAAAACACAAAGTAATCTTAGGAAAAAAAGTCTAATTGAGAGCTGAATTCCTCAATTTTTATATTAGAGAATTAACAGATATAATAGATACTTTTGTTAAGTAGATAGTTAAGAAATACAGATGTAGGCATATTATCTATAAGACAACTACCAGAAAAGCTTTAAAGAAAAAAAAAAAGATGTAGAAAGAAAATGACAGAGGAAAGAAAAAAGCAACAGTCAAAAGACACTGCCACTGGGAAGTAGAATGGGGTAGAAAGTAGCCTGGAGTCTTTGCCTAGGGCTCATGTGCATGTGCAGAGATAAAAATTTGTCAACCGTGGATCCCTAAGAGAACGGATGAAGAGTGTGGTAAAAAGTGATGCTCCCTGTTGCTTTTGACCTTGTATGCTTCCATAAAGGTGGTATTTTTTAGGTTATAGGCACATATTATTTTGGTAACTAAAACTTAAAATTCATTATTATTTTTTACTTTTAAAATTCACCTTATCTTATTTTTGAATTTTCATATGAGGAATGCTCAACTGGTAAGTACATGCAAATATTCCAAAATTTAAAAAAATCTGTAGTTTGAAACCCTTCTGGTCCCAAGCATTTTGGATGGGGGATAGTCCACCTGTAATAATTACTCAGTGCTGAAGAAGATGTGGGAGATAAGCACCCACACACTGCAAAGGAGAATGCACGCTGGAACGATTTTTGTTAAGCAACCTGATCTATCCCCAAGACCTAGAACAACGCCTGGCACAGAGGAAGCACTCATATACTTACTGAATACAGAGAAATGTGTGTGCGCTTTGGGGTGTAGAATAAACAAACAAAAAAGATCAGAAGCAAACTCTACGGAAATGAGAATTTTTCACTTTTCTACAGATAACACTTAATAAGCAGGAAAAAACAACAACAAAAAAGTGATCAAGAAAGAGTTCATCAGTCCTGACTTTAAATACCAAATATAAACCCAATAAAGTGTGCATTTCATCCATCTATTGGCTTTTTTAAAATTTCACTATCTATACTTTTCATTTGCTACAAGTTATATTGGTTCTTTCACAAATATGCATGTTCCTTCTTCATACTCTGATGTTATATCATAATGGTTTCTTTTCACTCTTTTTATGTGTTAAATCTATTTTATAGTTTCAAAATATTCTATTATTTCTAGTTCTTTGGGTCGTGATTTCTCATGCTATGTATGATGAACCTCCTTCCCATGGAATTTCCTTCCTTTCAGCGCCTTACATTTTATTGTGAGCTCATAGTTTTTAGGGATTATTTATTTAATAATATGGGAGTCTTACCTGTCCTGAGCTATGAAAGTGTCCCTCAGGGTGGTTTTGCATTTACTTCAGCAGTAACTTGTGGGGTTTCATCAGCCCAATACCATCGTGTGTCCATTTCTAGCCATTGTGTGAGGAGGACACTTTGAGCTCTACCCATTGTGTGCCGCAGGTGTGAGTTTCAATTCCACATGAGTGACTTTTTTCCCCACTAAGAGATCTGAAAAGCCAGTAAGTATATCAAGCCCCAGCCTCTCCTCCTCCCTGTCACCACCCCGCCCCCATCCCCACCAGCCTCTAAGAGAATATACAGTCTTTCTAGTTCCTATTTTCATGGATGGCCCCCAGTTTTGCACAAAGACTCCATTCCAGCTTCCAGTGTTGTGAGGCTGGAGGCCACATGGACTGTTCTTAGGGCCTACTCCTGCTTCCTTTTTGTTGGCACCTGAGATTTTCTTTCCTTTCTTCTAAGCTCATCTATATTTAAGGTTTGTTGGGATTTTTCCTCCTGTTCTTCACCAACTCAATCTGCCATGTTGCAAAAAGTTTCTGAAGACATTCAACATTCGCATTTTAGAGTGAATTACATTATCAGGAACTACCTTATTAAAAAAACTTTTTTAATCAGTTAGACCATTAACTAAAATCTCTAACCCTAAAAGAATTACAAATTTGGGCATAATTATCAGGAACAGTAAATTTTTAAAACAGTAGGGACAAGGTGGTAGACCTTGTCATCAAAAAATATCATTTCACAGGACTTAGAAAACAGAGAAAAGACAGCTTTATATTTTTATCACCAATATGGTAGAAAACTATGTTTCTAAAATTACATCATTTGTGAATATATTTATACATTATTACTTTTTAAATTATGTAAATGACCTTAAAGGACTTCTAAAACATTAGCCTTGGACTGATACCGTCTTAAGAATGTACAATTGTACATATCCTTTGTATTCTTTGGTTCCACAATTTGGATTTAAATTTTCATTTATGTTTTTCGTATGACATTAACATTATAATCTTCACCCAAACAAACTTTTAACAATGACAATCTGAAAAAAGCAATGAAGAAATCAAAACATGATTCTGGGCCAAAACTTGTGGAGCATGTGCTTTAACTTTGTTTCTTTCCTTTCAAACACTTTGTTTTGTTGTTGTTGCCAAGGTCAGATCTCAAAGGTCTTGTCATTTAAAAGAAAAGACTTCAGTGTACACTGTATACTAAATCAAGACCAATTAGCATTTAAAAAGGAACTGTAAGTTTTGAAATGCACCATGGGAAGTCTATCACTTGTGTTATTCATTTCATTTCAGTCATCACTTTTTTAAAGAAGCATCAACTCAGACCCCTAATCTGCTTGATTTCCCAGACAGTGAAACATAAGGGCAGGCTACGAATATTCATGTGCAAGTATTTGCATGAGCTCATGCTTTCATTTCTCTTGGGTAAATATGGAGGAATGGAATGGCTGGGTGGTATGGAAAGTATATGTTTAAGTTTTTAACTTTCTCAAAACATCGAACCATTTACATTTCTACCACCGGTGTGTAAGAGTTCCACTATTTCCACATTCTTGCCAGTGACACTATGATCAATCTTTCATTTAGCCATTCTAGTAGATGTGTAGTAGTGTCTCACTGTGACTTTAATTTCCATTTCCTTAAATGACTAATAATGCTGAGCGTCTTTTCATGTGTTTACCTGTCATCCACATATCTTTGGTGAAGTGTCTGTTCAAATCTCTTGCCCATTTTTTTATTGGGTTGTTTGCCTTATTGTTAAGATGTAAGCGTTCTCTATATATTCTAGATACAAGTCCCTTGTTGGATATCCAACACAAAATATCAAGTCAAACTGTTGAGAAACCCTGATCTAGTTAATTTTGCTGAAAAGAACCACATAATACTACAAGAAGTCATATTATCTACACATGATTCACTCTCCCTTTAAAAATAAAAAAGTAATTTAAAAAAAAACATGAAATGCTTTTTAAAAATCATATTCTTCAGAATCCATTCATATCTAAGTCCAGTGAGTACCTCACCTATTCATTCTGATGACCATTAATCATCACAAAAAGAAAACCTGCTTATATGGTACAATGTAGAATTAGCTCCATCTAAAAAGAACACTTTTATAATAAAGTTTTAGTATTTCTGCTCTCTGAAAAACTAGCCAGAAGCTTCCAAGTGGCTAAGTTCTCACTACACAATCACTATGGAACCTTAAAATTACAACACATTTCCTATGGCTGCCCCTCCCATCTCTTGCCTTTTAATGATGGGCCGTGAACAGTTAAGGTGAAGGCAGCAGAGAGGCAATGTAAAAAGAGTTCTCTTTCTTCTTCCTTCAGTAATCAGGTAACTTACTCAACAGAAGAGCACCTGTAGGTCTCCCTCAGAGCCTATTTATTCTGATTTCAGATGCCATTCTAACAACACAACCATTTACAGCAAGTATCTCAAGGAGATGGGATCAGATGACTTTTAAGTCTTTCCAATCTGAGAGAGTATTTTTCTACAGGGGCAGGCAGAATAAAATATCAAACACATGATTCAGAACCAAGAAACCTAGATGATGGAGCCAAGCCTTTGGGCAACTTAATTTATTTTCTTAAGTCCCCAGTTTCCTCAACCACAAAAGTGCATGGTGCCTTCTGATATTTCTTCCAACACAAATATTCTGCTAGATTGTTTATATAAGCTGGTTTCCTAACAGCTAATTACCGATTGGGTACCACGTGCCAAGCACTGAGCTATGTACGTTCAATCTCATTTGATTTCCACTACAACTCTACGAAGAGGTTACTACCATTTTCCCTATTTAACAGATCAAGAAACTGAGGAAATTAAGTAACTTGTCCACAGGCACCCATCACAGGCTGGGGACCCTCTCTGCTGTTGCGAGTCACTTTGCATTCAGTGAACTGGAAGGAACAGGAGGCTGCTTTACGCCAGCCCACAGACAGCAGTGAGCAGTAATTACTGACAGCCTACAAGTTTCAAAAACACATACTAACTCTAAAAGGCCCATTTATGAAGTTCTAAAAATCTTCAAACAACTCAGTAACCCCTGAGGGCACCAACCTTACCTCACTGCCTCAAATAACTTCCAATTACTGGCATGCCGTATGGAATAAGAGGACTGCATTAAAGCCTAGGTCTCTTCTCTCAGGCTACAAGGGAGACTGGATGTTTAACCTGAAGCTAAAGCATCAAAACTGTGTGCCCTTGGGTATGTCCTCTAATATCTCTGAAGCTCTCACTGTTTTCCTCACCTACTTATCTCAAAAAGTTTACAAATCAAGAGAGAATGTAGGAGTGAGATTTTGTAAACTGCCAAGAGTTAACGTAAAAGGTGAACCCCCACTCCCGTCTTAGTATCCCCTAGGCCCTTTTACTTTTCACACACTTCCACAGGTTACTTGCACTCTCTACAAGTTGAGCAACAGAGTCTTATTCTTCTTCAAAGACTTCCTCAAACATTTCTTCCTTCTGAATTTTGACCAAAGGAAAGAGAAAGAGAGAACAAACCAGCCAAACTTGGTCATTTCATGCTGCCCTAGGAATTCTTCAAAGAACAAACCTCCTGCTAAAGTATATTCCATCTGACTACTTAGAAAAGCCACACCAATCACCTAAGCACAGCAATGCAGAGAGGAATGGCATGATGAGTGGGACATCTGGAGGACACTGTCACCCAACCACTAGTGAACACAGGCCTGGTTAACCCCAGATTAGTCACCTACCACTTGTGATTTGCTCTCTCCTCATTGAAGTTACAGCACAACTGATGTCACATATATCTCTTTAACCCAGGGCCTCTTAACAATTACCAACTACTGCTCTTGCCCTTGAAAAGCTCCTGAAAGCTGGGACAGCTCCCAGAAAGTAACGAGGAACAGAGAAGCCAGACAGAGCACAGTCACCTCTTTCCTTTCACTATATTGGTGAACAGAGCATGAGAATCCAGATCTTAATTCCCAGCCAAGGGAATCTTCCAACTCATCACATGTTCTCCCATACCCCAGCCAATACCCTAAACTCTTGTCACTGATTCAAAAGCCCTATACTGAGCAACAGCTTGCAAGTAATTCTGAATTGTTTTCCCTAGTACATCCTACCTGCAACCCAAGTTAAATCCCTGCTCAGCGGCAAAGCCTAAGCCTTTTCTCCCTACACTAGCAACACTTTCCTTTGATCTCACTGGGGATCAAAAACCATCTGACCTCACCTGACCTGGTTATACCATTAGTAGGCTACTATACCTAGGTGCTGCTATCTGAGGATTTCTGGGGATGCATTCAAAAGTCACTTTCAGCATTCTAATTTCTTCAACAGACTATTTGGGGAGCACTTAGACAGTTTAAGTCACTGTCAAGAGAGAATATGGTAGCTGCAGGAACAGGCTAACGCTTAACACAAAAACGATAAACGGTCTGATGACAGCTTCTGGTACTCATTAACCCACTTAAAATAAAGTCTATAATGGAGGAGGTATGTCTATCAATCAAATTGAAACAGAAACACTGTCCTGTTGTCTCTGCTATCTTTCCCTATGGTCTTCTGAGTTTGGGCAATGTTTTGATAACAGATGAATGTTCTATGTAAAGGAACTTCAAGAACATTTTTGACATGATAAAAACATGTATCACTTCTTCGTGAAGATAGAAAGAGTACCCTCCAAAAGTCAATATAAAGTCAACATAAACTTGCATCTTAACACCCCTCCTGCAATAACCAAGAGCTTTTGCTGCTCCTACAATTTCCAGATCAATCCCTCTTGATCTACCTACCTAAAAGAGTACTTCAGTCACTTCCTCTCTACCTCCCCAGATAAAATTCAAAGTCTTTACCCTGCCTCAGAAGGCCCTACGTGATATGACCCTCTTTCTAAATGGTAATCTTTCTGAACTTGTCTCTTACTGATAACGCTTTAAAACCAACCAGGCTAGTTTCCTTCCAGTTCTTCAAATAATTTGTATTTTCTGCCATTACACCCTTGCTCATGCCATTCCCTCAATTTGAAATGCCTTCCCCCCAAACTCTATTAAACAGAATTCTAGTCATCCTTTAAGACCAAGTTCAACTTCCACCTCTTCCGTGAAGTCATCACCAGCCCAGCTAAAATTCCCTCTCTCTAGTCATTATTAGACATGTTGTTTCTCTCTGAACAAAGAATAAGCAACTAACAGACAAGAGCCATGTCTTCGCCCTCATAGTGCCCAACTCAAGTCACTAGCACCAAATAAGCGCTTATTAAATATGTTTGTTTAATAAATGCACGCATACTTTCACACCTGCAGAATAATATCTTACCACAAACAAATACCACCTACCATTTTTACTGAGGCAAATAAGGAACAGAAGATTTAAAATGTCATTTTGGTTTGCTTCAGGTAAGATATATCTGAGTTGGGAATACAGGGAAAACCACTCAAAACCCATGAGTAAGGAAGAACCAAAGTCACCCACCAGTAAGGCAGAGGATTTATATTATCTCTACAGTCTATAGTCATACCACCCTGAATATGCCCGATCTCATCTGATATTATCTCAACATAGCTATGTAAAAATTGTGTTTTATCAAAGTCAAAAGAAGTTTAATCAGCACAAAATCACAATGGGGCATTCCAAGTTAAGGCTATGCCAAAGAGAATTAAACAGTCCTACGACAGCTATAATCAGTAGTACACCCCCCGCCCTGAGAAAGAGTGAATAGAAGATTAGGTGCCGCAAACCTCAAGCCCAGAACAGTTGGGTTTTTATGCTACATGATAAACAGCATAAATGGCTGTACTACATAAGTAATAAGATGTTTTATGAAATATATCCCCCTCTAAGTTGGGATGCTGTGATAAAAGCCAAATGAATCTGTAAAAAAATTTAGCTGTTTTATACTACATTTAAGAGTCTTCAACTATTAAAATATCTAATAAATATTCATTTTTAAGTTAAAAGGAATTATTAAATGGCTGTGTGTACATTGCCTTCTTGGTATCCCCAAATATTATGGGGTTAGTGTATAGTCCCACCTAACACAGAAATCAAACATGTATAGTTATTATTTGGCTTTTTCAACTGAGCAAAAGCTATATTAGGTCAGATTCCTTATCCTCCCAAAACAGAAATCAGTGTCAGATAATGACAGAGTGGAGAAAAGTCAGGATTGTATTTCTAAATGTCAGCCTCAAATGTCAGGGATATGATGATGATGATGATGACAATGATGGCGGCAAAAAATAATAGCAGCAAACACTTTAATAGCATTCGTTACGTACTAAGCATGACTCAGATCTTTACATATGTCAATTTATTTAATCCTCAAAAGAATTCTGAGACATGAATCAATATCATCTCTTTTACAGATGAGAAAACTGAGGTGCAAATAGGTTGGAGAATTTATGCAAGGAAGGTCACACAGCTCATAAGTTACAAGGCCAGGATTCAAACTCAGGAAGTCTAGCTCCAGAGCCCAGGCTCTTACCCACCTGCAAAAGCCCTTTCCTGTCTAACTCCCAAGATATGCTAATATCCTCTTCATCATCAGTCTTCCACAGACACAGCTAAATGTTTTAAAACTCTATAAAGTTACTTGTATTTTTATCCTGTATCTCCTTCTAGGAAACTACCTTCAAAAATGTACTGACAACAGGTTGACAGCATGAGCTTTGCAGGCAAGTAGACCTGGGTTGAAGTTCCGCTTGTATTTTTATCCTGTATCTCCTTCTAGGAAACTACCTTCAAAAATGTACTGACAACAGGCTGACAGCATGAGCTTTGCAGGCAAGTAGACCTGGGTTGAAGTTCCAGCCTTGCTGTGTGAGGGACTGTGACCTTGAGGAGATTACTTCAGACTCATCTGGAAAATGGGGATAACAATGCCAATTTGCAGGGTTATTGTTAGGATTAAACGAGATGCTGCATGCAAAGTACCTAGTATAGCAGCTGGCACATAGTAATTAATCAAGTAAGCTAGTTAATATTACCGCTGTTATTAGTACTAGTAATAGTTCTTCTATTTGTTCTAAAACGAACTTGCCTCAAATTGAAGGGTGTTGCTTCTAATTTCAGAATACTAGAATTTGATAACTAGATTAGACCAATGCTTTTTTAAACAAGAACTATGATAATCCCCAAGGTAAGACTACAGTGTCTGAAAATCATTGCAGAAATGTTTCCTAATAATATATATCGGTAGATAAAAACAAGCACAAGAAATGAAGTAGTTAATATATGCAACGATAGCAAATGTGGAAAATAAAAAACCTTCTGAGAATTAATTAATTACTGAAATTTCAAATATCAGAAGCTGAGAAATCTTCAAACCAAGAACATGACTTGAAATTACCAAGAACAGGCTATAACTACATCCAGTATTTCTGAACTCTTACAACTTCAGAAGATTGTTTTGATGAATAATTAGAGCAAACAGGTTTCACAGAGTCAAGGAAGTAATGCAGGTGGAGGAAAAATTACTCAGAAATCAGTAGTGCTTCATATTTTTTTACCTGAAGGAGGAGAATTGGGAAACACTTACTAGTATCTGGAGTTTTCTCTTCAGGTCTGCCAAATAAAAATTCATATTTGGCTTTAGCAACACTCTGGGAATGTGCTGATGCACTGTTAACCCAAACAAATGTCTCTGCCTGCAAAATTAGAACAAAACAAAGACAACATTTAAAAAAATCATAAAGCAAACTATCCAACAAAGGATTAAGCAATTATAATGCATGTACTTAATGGAATGCTATATAACAATTAAAATGAAGCATGAAAAATACAACCTGAAAAAAATCAAAATACAAAATTATCACTGCATGATCACAACTAAAGAACTATATGTACAAAGATATACACATGAACGTCTATGGAGAATAAGAAAAAAATAAAAAAGTTTGGCTTGATGGGGGCAAGATTATGGTGGATTTTTAAAAATTAAGTTTACGTTAATTTTTTTTTACAATTAGAAAACTGTATTTCATTTCAAAATGCATCATTTTCCAAGTGATTATCATTACTCATAGTCTATAACAAGAATATTTCTTTGTATGGGTTCTGTTAAAGCACATCAACAAAAAAAGTAGTCTTTCTCCAAAAGAGATCACATTTTTAAATAATCAAGAACAATGTTCAGCAAAACAGGGCACAGAATAGAACTGTCCATCCCATTTATACCGATTGTCCTAAATTTGAGCATCTGTTCCAGTGTCCCTTGTAATCCTAAAAGTCCCTTATTTGACAGAAAAACTACAAAGGTGATAGTGAAAGTGGTTCACAACCTGATTCTGAATTTCTAAGACCTCCTCCTTGGCTGCTATAGGCAATTGCAAAAAACCCTTCTCTGGCTCAGGACCAATCAAAAATAAGTAACAAGAAAGAAATTTCAAAATACAAAGAAATTTGACTGAGACCAGCCAGAGAGTCATTCTCCTGCCTCTTTACACATTAACCATAATCCAGACATTACCCACACTGGTTTCTGTCCTCTGATTGTGAGACATCTTTTCTGTCTGAGCAGCAACTTACCATTCTTTTTGGGGGAGAGAAGCATGAAGGGTTTTATCAGCAACCAAGTAACTACTTCAAAGAGGAAAATGTTATGACTTCTATTATATCCTTTGGAGCAGAAATGATCTTCAGTAATGAGAAGGCCCGATCATAACTCCATCCCCCACTGCAGACAGTGAGCAGGCCCCCCACTATTCTTCAATACCAAAGAGCTAGCTTGCACAATTTTGAGATAGCAATTTCTTAAAACAGCTCTACAATCACTTAATGTGCATAATATGTATAACTTATCTTTGTGAAAAAAGTGCACCCTCCTCTTGGTGTCATGTGCTTGATCATCACAGGTTGTTAATTATCCTTTTCCCCAACAGAGAGGAAATATTAATTTTTTGATGTGTTTAGGGAGCTTCAGGCTGGGAAAAGAGGAAGTCAGCCAACGGGCTCCCACAACAGGTGCCCTCATTTAGGTAGGGTGGTTAGGAAAGGCTCTCTGAGGAATTAGTACCTGCAGAGATGAGAAGATGGGTATGGAAGGATAGCAACACCCGACAAAGCAGAGGGAGGGCCACATGCAAGGCCTTAGAGTATGAAAGGACCAGCCTCCTCAAATATCTCAGAGGTGGCCAACATGGCCATGGAAGCACTGGCGACTGGGCAAGTTTAGTGACCAACAGGGAGAACAGCACGGCTCAGAGGTGGCAGGGGCTGAGCACATGGGCAGGCAGGTCAAAGAGAGGAAGTAGCCTTTTGATCAGGGCTTGATGGGAAGCCATGGAAGGGTTTTAGCCAACACAGGGATTCCTTCACATTTTTTAAAGATTATTCATTTATACTTTTAAAGATGATATGGTTGTTATATAGACAATAGACTGGAGTGAGACAAGAGGAAGCAGACACACCAGTAAGGAGTCCATATGGGAGTATGGAAGCTGAGAGTAGGGTGATGGAAATGGAAATAGGCAAAAAGGGGTGAATTAAAAATATACTGTAGGGAGAATCTAATAATTTTCTGAAAAACTGGATTTAAGGAATGAGGCAAAGAAAGAGATCAAGGATAATTATAATAGATAACATTTACTAACCACTTACTCCATGCCAAGCAATACGTGGAATATCTCATCTAATTCTCAGAACAATCCTGTGAGATGGGCACTACTATCATCCCTGTCTCATAGGTGGAAAAACAGAGGCAATGAGCAGGTAAGTCATTTGTCTAAGGTTATACAGCTAGTAAACTTTGGGTCCCAGATTCAAATCCAGGCAGTCGAAATCCACAACCCACAACACTGAGGATGACTCCCAAGAATCTGGCTTGAGCAACTGGATGTGTGTCCTGAAATGGGGGAGACTAGGGAAGGAACATCATCAATAGCTTGAATTTAGGCTTCCAGGTGACCTCCCAAGGCCTCACTAGAACACCAGAGAAGAACATCTTAAAGAAGGAACTCATTACTGTGGTGCTAGGAATCAAGAAAATATGCCACCTACGAAGCAAAAGTTTTAAGAAATTCCAGGCAGATTATTTTTTGGCTTACAGTTTCAATTTAAAGCTTGCAAATTTTCTCTAGAAAGTTGAGCAAAGGTTCTTAAACTCAGGTCCACGGAGGCGGGGGGGAATCCATCAAAATAACTCTGAAAGTCTGAAGCTGGGGGGAGTAGGGATGGAATTTTACATCTTTATTTTCACTTATCTTAAGCTGAAATTTAGCATTTTTGTCAAATACAAATGTAGGCAACAAACCACAGTATTAGTAACAGTAACTATAACTTTGTCACCAACAGACATTAAGGTAATTTTCACATTACATAGCAGATACTGCAGATATCTTGAAATATTTATACTCATCCCTAGTTTGAAATAACAGTAGTTACTAGACCCCCCACTAAGCTTTATCAATAAAGAAATGTATATTATACCACAAATTTAATATTTTGGTAGCTAATACAATTGATTTCTCTTGCAACTCTATGCATATTACTGTATGCATTTAAAAAGCACTATTCTGACAAGAGATCCAGATCTTTACCAGACGGTCAAAAGGGGCCATGGCACAAAAGAGGTTGAGGTCCTGCTCGAGAACATCACTCCTCAAACTGCAGCTCATGACCTGCTAGTGGCTTGTATAATCATTTAGTGGATCATGACCAGGTTTTCATATAAATAAGTTTGTACACCCATATGTATATTTAATAGAATAAAACTGAAAATACCAGAGTAGAAAGCACATAGTAAGATAAACACTGTTTTATAAAACTTCTAAGTCACATGTGTATGAATATTTGTGTGAGTGGATCATGACCAGGTTTTCATATAAATAAGTTTGTACACCCATATGTATATTTAATAGAGTAAAACTGAAAATACCAGAGTAGAAAGCACATAGTAAGATAAACACTGTTTTATAAAACTTCTAAGTCACATGTGTATGAATATTTGTATGTGTGTGTGTATATATTGGGTCATGATTAGAAGTATATTTCTCACTATGGGTCACGATCAAAACTGTTTGAAACACGTTGCTCTAGAGTGTTTCTCAAACTTTAGAATTAATTAGTGTCACCTACAATGCTTGTTAAAATGCATACTGTTGGGGTCCACCCCAGAGTTTCTGATTCAGTAGGTCTGGGATGGAACCTAAAAATTTGCATGTTTTAATAATTTTCCAGGTGATGCTGATGTTGCTGGTCCACGAACCACATTTTGCTCTAGACCAATGTTTTCCACACTTTATTGTATATATGAATCACTAGGAATCTTGTTAAAATACAGATTGAGGAGGTCTGGGATGGGGTCTGAGACTCTACATTCCTAAAAAGTTCCCAGGCGATACTTATCCTCAGACCACACTTTAAGTAGCAAGGCTTGAAGGCACTGAAGCCTGAGAGTGAAGCACTATTAAAATATACTCAGATTCTTACAGAAGAGAAACCGTTTTTAAAGGGCTGCTCTACACAGGGGTAAAATACACTAAGCAGCTCCACCCTAATAAAACACTCTATTACTTGGACAACTGTGAGGGACACTGAAATCCAACAGGTGTCCTCAGACACAGACACACAGCAGAGAGGCCTCAGAAGAAACCAAACCTGCCAACGTCTTGATCTTGAATTTCTAGTCTCCAGAACTGTGAGAAAATTAATTTCTGTGGCTTAGGCCACCCAGTCTGTGGCACTTTATTATAGCAGCCGAGCAAACTAATACATTAAGAAAGGCTGAAAATTTTGAGGGCAAAAGGGAAGTTGTCTAGAATGACAGCTAACTTAAGTTCCCTGCTGTTCCCTTTTAACAGGAAAAGAATATTTATGGTGTATCCTTGTAACAGCCCACAAAGGGGGAACGTAGGTTTGAAGATATGAAGTTAGAAAAGATGGTGAGTCATTCAATTCTAGCCAAAAGCAGCAAAGTATAATACTCTAACCCACTGGTTCTCCAGCTGTGTACATGACAGCCCTAAGATTCGGAAGGAGTTGCCTATCTGTAGAGATGGAGTAGCTGGAAAGATCAACTTGATGAGGCTGAGCAGAAAGGCCTCTTGTTCCCTCAACCCCAAACCACACTCCCTTTTCAACCACAATAGCTCCATTTCTGTTTTATGAATTCAGGTTCTATATGGGAGATGAGCGAGGGGGGTAGGTAGTCCAATGCAAAAATTTTTTTAAAAATTTGAAATATCTCTGTTATTTTGGGGTAAGATGGCAAATGAAAAAAGAAAAAAGAAAAAGAAAACCCTAAAAAAAATACACATCGATGTTTGCTTTCTTCCAAAACCATTAAAAGCCCAGTAAAGCAATTTTCCTATAAAAGCACAAACCCACAAGTAAGAAAAGAATAAGAGAAAAGGCAACATTTTTGAAACAAAAATTTTTTTAAAAATTTGAAATATCTCTGTTATTTTGGGGTAAGATGGCAAATGAAAAAAAGAAAAAAGAAAAAGAAAACCCTAAAAAAAATACACATCGATGTTTGCTTTCTTCCAAAACCACTAAAAGCACAGTAAAGCAATTTTCCTATAAAAGCACAAACCCACAAGTAAGAAAAGAATAAGAGAAAAGGCAACATTTTTGAAACGAATTGTCTAGTGATAACTGACATAGCAGACTCCTGGAAATCTGGAGAAAGCAAAGAAGAAATTCAACTTACACTACAGAATACACAAAGGCCAAGGAAACGGAGGCACCTGGTAAACTCTTAAGGTGGGGGGGGGAGTGGCTAAAATAAGTAGGATTGCTTAAAATAAATGGTTATCAAGCAGTTAGATCCCCAGATCCCTACCTCCACTTCACTGAGCAACTGCCCCTCCCCCGCTCCTCTCAGGTAAAACAATGTTTTATTAACTTGAGATATTTTTCAAAGAGCATCTCTGGCCTTGGGGACACCAAACACAATTGAAGACAAGTTTACTGTCCTGGAAACTATTTGTGTGCTAAATGTAAAGATGCTTAGATTGCTTCTCCCACCCAGCTTATGGAATACTGGCACCACGTACTTTTCACCCTGCAGCCAAGAGATCTGAAGAGTTTTCACTAAGCACGCAACCAACTCAAGAAGAAAGACCTACATAATTAAGTCAAGAATCCACTAATAAATGACCTAATCAGATCCTCCCAGAGTAAAAGCTATTCAGACCCATTAGTACATCACATTATATGCCTTAACTTTCATGACCATGATTTTTTTGAAAATTACAGGTCAGTTATTTTGTAGAATGTTCTTCAATTTGGGCTTATCTTTACGTTTCCTCATGATTACATTCAGATCATGCATCTTTGACAGGAATGTCACAGAAGTGATGTTTTTCTTCTCTTTGCATCCTATCAAGTGGCACATGATTTCAATTTGTCATATGACTTTGATCTGCCAGGTTTCTCTACTGTCAACTTAAACTTTTTCTCTTTGTAATTAATTAGTATGCTGTGAAAAGATACTTAAACACTACGTAAATATATTGTTCCTCATCAATCTTTCAACTTATAAATTTATTTATATCAATGTGGGCTGTATTTACTACTTCACTTAACGGGTTATAATCTACTGCTTTCGTTATTTATTTCAATGCTGAAATTGCCCAGTTTGAGCCAGTGGAAGACTCTTCAAGATAGCTTCTTTGTCTTTTGATTATTCTCTGAGCACTTCTTTATTTTCTGGTACAACAGTATATTCCAAGCTTCTCTTGTATTTTCCCTAGAATAAGCCATTTCTTTAAAAAAACAAAACAAAACAAAAACACCTGGTTCCTTTCAATGAAGAACATTATTTAGATCCAAGACTTGAATGTTAGGTGTGCTCATCACTACTGGGCTGTAGCTGCTTGCAGGACAGCTCAAGGGACAGAGCCAGAGAATTTTAATCAGACAGACAAACGACACAGAAACACACAAACATTTACACTTGCTGTGTGGTAGGCTGAATACAGACTCCCCACCCCAAGATGTCTACATCCTAATCTGCACAACCTATGAATATCACCTTATATGGCAAAGACTTTGAAGATGTGATTAGATTTCTTGACATGGGAGGCCTATCCTGGATTGTCCAACTGGGCCCTAAATGTAATGACATGTGTCCTTGTAAGAGGGAAGCAAAGGGAGATTTGAGACAGAAGTCCTGTGACAGAAGAATAGAAAAGCAGTCAGAGAAAAGATGTAAAGCCCTTTGCCCCCAGACAAGGAATGCAGCTCTAGAGGCTGGAAATGACAAGGAACAGATTCTTCTCTAGGGCCTCCAGAGGAACCACGGTCCTCCTAGCACCTTGATTTAAGCCCCTAAGACTCCCTGAGGGCTTCTAGCCTCCAGACCTGTAAGAGAATAAATTTCTGTTGTTTTAAGCCACCAAGTTTGTGGTACTTTGTTACAGAAACCATAGGAAACTAATACAGACACACAGAGAAACAGACATACAAATATGCACTTTTATATCTACATTTATTTCTACATCTATCTATCTAATAAAGAACTATGAGTTCAAATTCATATTTTTTCTATAAAAGTACTTCAGCTGCTTTCAAATACAATTGAGTCATTACTGAAATCCTCACAAGACTAAAATGTAAAAACTATACTATTCCTTGTTAGTGCAAGTTCATCCAAATATACTTTCCTCTTCCACTATAATTAAGACTTTTGATTACAACTAAGAAATTTCTATTGCTGAAAAACAAAATTATTCCATCAGTTTACCTGATAATAAAGAGGGACATTCAAACTCCAGCATGTGTAGCATTTTTCCCTTTAAAAATATATGTGACATATGCCTGCACATAAACAAGTAGAAAAAACACCACTGCTTGGGCAGAAGGAGATGGTCCAGCACCTATTCCCTTGACAGGCTTATTGGATAGATATTCCAAAAGCCATTAACAACATCAAGTAAAATTGGAACAAAAAACCTCTCAAGAGTAGAGAGAAGCCAAAAACAGCCAGAAGACAAATGAGGTAACTAAAGGCCAAATCGTTAATTCTCAAAGGTTAGAAACAGCATTGAAAACAAAGCAGGAAATGGGCCACAGGGCTAGGGAGAAGATAGTGGCAAAAAACTAGACTCAGCTCCTCACCCAGTCGTCATCCAGCCCTGCTGCCAGCCTGTTTTTAACTGTGTGCACATGAGACAAGAGCAGAATTCATGGCCATTTTAAAGGTCCTTGGAGGTCCATTCTCATTTTCCCACCAGCTGCTGTCTATTCACTCTGCCCATTTCCTGAAAGCACACTCCCCTGGGACACTGCTACTCCTCCAGGCCTGGAGTCAGGGCAGGCAGCCTCATGGGCATGGCAGGGGGCTCCAGAGCAGAGCTGCAAAGTCACCAAGCTGGCTTCCACGGACATGCATGTAAAGTCAGTGGGAAGGCTATGAAAGCAAGCCTTTAACAGACTCGAATGAATCTTTGATAACCTTCATCTTGGGCCCAATTTAGTTGTCTTCTGACCAAATGAGAAGATTAGATCCCCCTTCTAGGAATGCACCTGCCCTGGGCAAGGCTCTGAATTCACCACTCACTAGGGCTTTTTATGGATGGTCATAGCTGCTTTATTTTTTTGAAGTATGATGTAGAAAGCTGGGGGTTAAGAAATTAGGATGATGGGCGGGCCTGGTGGCGCACTCAGTAGAGTGCGGCGCTTGGGAGCGTGGTGGTGCTCCCACCGAGGGTTCGGATCCCATATAGAGACCGGTCTGCTCACTGGTTGAGCGCGGTGCGGGCGCAACACCAAGGGTTGCGATCCCGTTGCCGGTCGCGGTACGGGCGTGACACTGAGGGTTGCGATCTCGTTACCGGTCACGAAAAAAGACAAAAAGGAAAAAAAAAAAAAGAAATTAGGATGATAAACATTCATTTGTAATAAAGCCTCCCATAAAACAAATGTAAGACATAGGGATCACGTTTTCCACACAGCTACTTCACTAGGATACCAAGTAATTAAAGACTTGGAGAGCTTCAAAGAAGAAATTTATTAGAAAGTTAACAATCAAATATTATTACTTCACAGTATATCCTCTGCCTTTCCCACCAGTTCATAATTTGTAATGACAGATGGGTGAGGTCTTTGACAGCAAATGTATAGACCCAGTGATCCAAGTCCCCCTTTTGCCTTTCTTTTCTCCCTGCCTATTACTGGCTTTTTTTTTTTTGCCTTCCTCAAGCTCTGGACCTGTGTATTTTTGATGACGTTTAAAGTTCATAAATGGAGCAGACAATTTAAAGATGCACATTGTTTTAAAAAAAATCAAACACTGTTAAGCCTTTGAACACATTTCTTTTCTTGCTCCAGACTCCAGGTTCTTTTTTTTTTTTTTTTTTTTTTTTTTTTTTTTTTT
>NW_007729382.1:58522-59705 GCF_000696425.1 Galeopterus variegatus | reverse complement strand
GTGGGATCCGAACCCTCAGCGGGAGCGCCACCGCGCTCCCAAGCGGCGCACTGTAGCAGTGCGCCACCAGGCCGGCCCCAGACTCCAGGTTCTTAATCTAGAAGCTGGAGCTTTCCACGTGCAGAGAGTACTTCAGGATTTAAGTTAGGTCACACGAGGAAAGACTGAAAATCTACAGAGAACTTTAAAAGACAACCTAGCATAATCGTGATCTCTATGAGGAAATGAACCAGAGTTTAACTGAGTAACATTCATAAATGCTCCTCTATGCATTCTTCAAAAAAAGGAGGAGGGCCAGGTGCTAAGAACAACCAAAGCAAGCACCGTGCAAAGCAGAGACTAAAAGTTCATGGTAGGCGTTCAATAAATATTTTTGCTGAAACCTTATAAACTTAGCAACCTCAGAAAAGCCTTGAAACCTTAGCAGAAATCCTACAAAGAAATTACATACATAAAAACTAAGCATCAGCCTTACTCACCTAAATCTGCTTTGCAGAATGCTATCTTTAGTTACTTCAAAAGTTTCAACAACTTCTGAAACAAAATTAAATCCACTCAATTTTTTTTTAAGTATGTCATTTGGCACTTTGATAAAAACAGGTGCTAAATGTGAATTCAAGGTGGGAATCATGAGCAGTAAGTGTCTTTTCATCTTAGTTTGCTACATCTATATTTTCTTTACCTTGAAATCACCTCTTGGTGGTGGCTATGTATTACAGTGAAACGTATAATAGCTAGGACTAGATCTCACAAATAACATGCAAAAGATTGTTCTTGCTTATAGTAAGAACACAGCTATAATTTTCTTTTCTTCCAAGGACTTATGTGAGTGATCAAACAAATTAAACCAATATTCTTTTCTACTTACACAATATTAGTCATCAGCCCAACCCGTATGTAAGGAGAAAAAAAATATCTTCTAAGCAAATATAAACATTCTGAAACTCATAAAATCCATGTTGTAATTTAAACTAAAATAGCATATGAAATATTACAAATAATATAATCGTTTCATTAATTTCTACAAAAAAATGTATGGTTCACCTAAATTTCACCAAGACAAAATATCTCCAAGCACATGCCCCTCTTGAAAAACACTAAATGATCATGAGTTTGGTATCATAAAGAAAATCAGAAGAGTCAGGTTACCCCCTGGAAAGCATTTGGTTCTGCCTGCTGGACA
>NW_007729382.1:54799-58512 GCF_000696425.1 Galeopterus variegatus | reverse complement strand
TCTGTGTCTTTTGATTGGGGAATTTAGCCTTTTACATTAAGAGTTGTTATTGAGGGCCAGCCTGGTGGCGCACTGGAGAGTGCGCCGCTTGGGAGCGCGGCGGCGCTCCCACTGAGGGTTCGGATCCCATGTGGAGACCGGTTCCTGCTCACTGGCTGAGCACGGTGCGGGCGCAACACTGAGGGCTGCGATCCCGTTGCCGGTCCCCAGTACGGGCGTGACACCGAGGGTTGCGATCCCGTTACCGGTCAGTAAAAAAGACAAAAAGAAAAAAAAAAAAAACATTAATTATCCCTAGTCTTGATGAAATTTTTCCATCAATTTTTAATTTTAATTTTAATTTTAAGTGATATAGAAAAGTGAAATATATTATGTGGGAGCTTAATACTCCTATTAATTACCAGTGAATTAACTCTTCAAAAGATCCGACAAGGCAGGATGCATTGTTTGATTTCCCACTGATAAACTTTTGGCATCCCAGATTCAGGTAAGTCCCTAGGGGCAGTCAATATGTGAAAGCACACTAGACAAACTGACAAAGTGACGCAGATTTTGATTTCAGAAGATGTCCATTATTTAAGCTAAAGCCTTATCAGGATATTCACACTATCTGCAATATGAAAAAATTCCCATTATACAATTTACTTTTTACAAAGACACAAACCATTCATTTGTAATGAATATTCAAAGACACAAACCATTCACTATTAGCCAAAAATGAATAAACTTCTCAGAAACAAACTGGTTACATAAGCAAAAAGGAAATAAGGCTTTTTTTAGTTTTTTGAGGAACTTCCATACAATTTAACATATCTATCATCTCAAATACTTACTTTTTGTGGTGAGAATACCCAAAATTTACTCAGCGATTTTGAAATGTAAAATAAAACACACTATTATTAACTACATTCACCATGCCATGCAATAGAGCTCAACAAAGAACAAAACAAAAAACCAAAACTTATTCCTTCTGTCTGAGGCTTTGGACCCTCTGCCCATCATCTCCCCACTCCTCCCACCCTCAGCCTCTGGTAACCTCTCTGCTTCTAAGAGTTTGCTTTAGATTCCACATATAAGTGGGATCTAAATATACCACATATACCACATGCTTTATTTGTCTTTCTATGCCTGGCTTATTTCACTTCATCATTTTGAACCCTATAAATATATACAACTATAGTTTTTTTGGTTTACAATTAAAAAAAAAATTCCTAAACAAATAATTCTTTCAGGACTTTTAAGCTCCACTTGTAGATTACCTCTTCAGGAACATCAAGTTGTTCCCTGATGCCCTGACAGTTCATCAGTCTCATCCACAGAAGCAAATGATCCAAGAATTGTCCTGTTGTGACTCACACTTGAAAATGACAACACAGGAGTGGAACATTCCAGAGTGGTATTTCTGTTGGTCCAGGAATGATCTGTAACAGACTGATTACCTGGGGAGCTGTCGATAAACTGCAGAATGCTGAACTACTCAGGCCCACTGAATCAGATTCCTGGGAGTGGAGCTGGAGAACCTTCATTTTGTCCTAACTCCCTGAGCTGATTCTTAGGTATGCTGACTTTTCAGAGCTATTCATTCCGGAGCTACGTACGATATACAACAGGGTCCTCAAAAAGTATTAAGGAAGATCAGGACGCCTCACAGCAAGGAACAAAGCCCATTCTTCTTAGGCCACCCCCACCATCCCTATAACACAAATGACAACCACAAAGTACCTGGGGAAAGTGTCCTGACATGTTAGGACTTCTGGTTTATTGTGGGTTTTTACAACTGATGTTAAAGTTGTTAGTTGTTTTTATAAATGGTTTAAATCTGTGCAGTTAGTGAGAACAATGCTATTAACCATAAAGTTGCCTTTGGACCCAGGCAATCAAGGAGTACAACACTGAGGAAATAAATGTCCCTTGTTACATAAGGCAAGTCAGCCTCACAAACACTGGATTTTCAACAGACAATGCATGAGCTCAAGAATAATGAGTGAATGTAAATTACCTTTTTTCTTAAAGAACACGGAAGAATAAATGATTCACCAAGAGGTATGTTACTTTCATAGTTTTAAAAAAGTTTACACCCTACTCCCCACCCACCCACACCCTGGTCTCTGATCTCCAGAGCATCTGAGGATTAGAGGCTGTTCTTTCTATCTTTAAGTAGAACATAAAAATAATGTGATAAACTATATTTTCTAAGTTTAGTTCAAATAATACTTAGTGCTTTACTAAGTACTGTGAAGAGTTAATTTTAAGAATGCTAGTTTGATAATCCTAACATCCATATGGAATAACAAAAGACCCCAAATAACCAAAGCAATCCTGAGGAAAAAAAATAAAGCCGGAGACATTACACTACCTGACTTCAAATTATACTACAAAGCTATAGAAACCAAAATAGCATGGTACTGGCATGAAAACAGGCACTCAGACCAATGGAACAGAATAGAGAACTCAGAAATCAACCCACGTACTTGCAGCCAATTGGTATCGGACAAAGGCAACAAGAACATACACTGGGGGAAAGACTGCCTCTTCTATAAAAGCTGCTGGGAAAACTAGACATCCATATGCAGAAGAATGAAACTAGATCTGTACCTCTCACCATATACCAAAATCAGCTCAAAATGGATTAAGGACTTATAAATAAGACCTGAAACTATAAAGCTCCTAAAACAAAACATACGGGAAACAATTCAGGAAGTAGGACGGGACAAAGACTTTATGAACAAGACCCCAAAGCACAGGCAACAAAAGAAAAAATAAATGAATGGGATTTTACCAAACTAAAAGCTGTGGCACAGCAAAAGAAGCAATTAACAGAGTGAAAAGACAACCTACAGAACTGGAGAAAATATTCATAAACTATGCACCTGACAAGGGATTAATATCCAGAATATACAAGGAACTCAAACAACTTCACAGTAAAAAGACAAGTAACCTGATTAAAAAATGGGCAAAGGAGCTGAACAGGCATTTCTCAAAGGAAGATATATAAATGACCAACAGACACATAAAAAATGCTCAACATCACTAAGCATCAGGAAAATGTAAATCAAAACCACAATGAGATATCATCTCACACCAGTTAAACTGGCCAGTATCAAAAAGATAGAGAATAGCAATGCAGGTGAGGATGTGGAGAAAAATGAACTGTAAATTAGTGCAGCCATTATGGAAAACAGTATGGAGTTTCCTCAAACAGCTACAGATAGAACTGCCATAGGATCCAGCAATCCTGCTGCTGGCTGTATAAAAGGAATGGAAATCATCATGTCAAAGGGATACCTGCACTCCCGTGTTTATCGCAGCTCTATTTACAACAGCCAAGAGTTGGGACCAATCTAAATGTCCATCAACAGATGACCAGATAAGGAAAATGTGGTATATATATACACAGCCATAAAAAGGAATGAAATTCTGCCATTCACAGCAACATGGACAAACTTAGAGAAAATCATATTAAGTGAAATAAGCCAGGCACACTAAGAGAAATACTGCATGTCCTTTCTTATAAGTGGGGGCTGGAAAAAAAAAAAAAAAAAAAGAAAGATGGAACAATCACAATAACTCCCTGAACTTTCAAAAGGAAAGAATAGAAATAAGGCCACCAGAGGAGGGAAAGAGGGAGGGTTAGGGAGAAATTATTAAAGGGCCACAAGAAATGTTTACATTGTATATGATAAAACAAAATAAATAAATAAATAAATAAATAA
>NW_007729382.1:51711-54156 GCF_000696425.1 Galeopterus variegatus | reverse complement strand
GAGAAATTATTAAAGGGCCACAAGAAATGTTTACATTGTATATGATAAAACAAAATAAATAGATAAATAAATAAATATTTTTTAAAGTAATATTAAATAAACTTATTAAAATTTAATTTAATAAATAAAATCTGAAGATGCCTTGGTAAATAACTAATAAAGTCTTAGGGATCAGAAAAAAAAAACAAAAACTGCTTGTTTGGGTTTGCTGGACACCTAAAAACTGACTTGTTTCTGTGGAAAAGTAAAAATAAAAGCAGAATTTTAAATAATTAAATTATAAATAAACTCCTGGATTCACCTATGAAAGTCAGGATTGCCTTTCCAGTTTATTGATACATATGATAATAAATGATTAAATGAGGTTGATAGCTTACATTAGTTTATGAACAAAGACTACTGATGTGAGTCTGACTACAGATCCCTATTTGTGCTTTGGGGAGCTGGAACAAATCACCTCTGAACAAGAGAAAATTAATTAAAATATAAGGAGGTGTGGTATTAGGGTAACAGTTCCATTATCTGGAGCTCAATAATCCAGCAAACGCATATTCACAACATAGAAAGCAGATTTTCAGAGTGGCCAAAGTATACACATTTAAAGTCCATGCAATTAAAGATATTATAATTTACTCAAGAAAGTCTCTCAGGGCTCTTACATATGGACGATTTTGAGAAACTCAGTTATTTTCTAACTATTATAAGAATGTGAACAGTTTATTAAGGAGAAGACCTAATGGCAGCAAACACTATAAAAAGCAAGAATGAGAACCACAAGTCTGACAGTAAAAACAAATGCTAAAAGACAATATGAGCAAAGATAAAAGACAAGTACAGACTACGAATAAATACTACCAACATATATTTAAATATCTAAGACACAAGAAATTCCAAAAGATCAATATGAAAAAGACAAACCCAATAGAAAAATAAGCAGAAGATAAAAACAGACAATTTGAGAAATGGAAATACAAAAAGGCTAATAAACATTAACTGACATTCAACCTTGCTAATAATCAGTGAAACACAAATTAAAACAAAAGTTACCAATTTTTACCCATAATAGTGGCAAAAATGTAAATGTTTTACATTAATAAATTTGGAAAGGCTATGAGGAAACCGATAAACTCCTGGCTGGAATAAAAATTAATAGTTTCTTTGATGATGAATGTGGTTGTATCTAAAAGTTATAAAAAATAATTCCTATAATCTGGCAGGTTCATTTCTCTCTCTCTCTCTCTCTGTCTCAATACACACACACACACACACACACACAAAGGTATATACAGGTTCATTTCTCTCTCTCTCTCTCTCTGTCTCAATACACACACACACACACACACACACACACACACACACAAAGGTATATTAAAAAGTTCATGGAAAAATCAAATTACAAGATAATACGAATCTTTCCATGGACTTCTCGAAGTACCCTCATATACGTATGGTTCATAAAATTTTGAACAGGTATATCCACGGCAGCACTGTTTGCAGTAGCAAAAAAATACAAGCAACCTAAATGTCCACCAATATAGAAATGCCTAATTAAACTACAGGATGGAATACAATGGAGCAATTTTTTTTAAAAAAATGTGCACTTACATATGTTGACATGAATATATGCCAAGATATACAGAAAAAGTATGTACAGACTGACACTTAAGACACACACACATACATATACATATACAGGTACAAACTACAGGGTTGATACTCAGAATATTTTTTCCGTCCCTGTCCCCCATTCCCAAGCAACCACTGATCTGCTCTCTGTCACTCGGTACTCAAAATATTAAACAACCAGTGACACAGGGCTTTGAGCAATTTCAGTGGCTGCTGGCCCAATCAGAATGGATACCCGTTGTACCAGTACAGACCATTTAATGTGTAATTAGCCACGAAAATTAGCAATATACACATACATAGAAAAAAATGCTAGAAGGATAAAACCTGAAAAGATAACTGTAGTAAGTGGATAGGAAGGAACCAAGATTTGAGCAGGAGTGAAAAGGAGAATTTGACCTTATCTGTAATGTTAAATTTCTATGAAAATACACACATGTATTAATTATGTAATTAGAATCTAATTTTTCTAAGAACAAAAACTCAAAGACAGCAATATAAAGAAAATATGTCAGTTGAGGGACTCATTTTTTTTTTTTTACTTGCTAACTCAGTCTTATTCAGTTCCTGAATCAAACAAGGCTAAAGTTTTCTCACAACTAAATGTCCAATCCGTGGTCCCTTAACCAGAAGCAATCGAAGATCCATCCCATCCCTCCACCCGTCTATCTATCCAGTCATATAACAAAAGAACACCCCATCTGGGAGGAACTGTAAGGGAGAGTGTCTATGATTTTCCCCTCAAAAGTTGCTGTATAGGAGGGAGCAAGATGGCGACGGGTCTGGAGTGAGCGTGCCAGAGGACAGAGAGAGCCTGTG
>NW_007729382.1:44268-47432 GCF_000696425.1 Galeopterus variegatus | reverse complement strand
GCCATAATAACCATATACATTGTATATTGACAAAATAAAAATTTAATGAAAAAAAAAAAGTTGCTGTATAATAAAGTAATATCCTGACGAAGTGTTTCCCTAGCTTGATTGCATCTAACAATTGCTTGGACCCTCATTCCAATCACCCTACTTTAGCAGGCCTGCAGAGGGGCTCGAGAATCTGTATTTCTGGCAAGCTCTACAGTGATTCTGATACAGATCGTTCAAGGACCACACACTGAGAAATACTGCTCCAATCCAAGGGAATTACAACGTTAACCTTTCTATACTTATCCCAAGTTCAATGAACTGTGGCAACTCTGTAAATGACATCAGGCTAAGTTGGACAGATGCTACAAAGACAGATGACATAGTTCGTCAAGAGCATGCAGACAATGAGGTAGTCAAATAAGTAGGGTGCACAACTGCATTAGTCAGCTTTCATAAGAGTTAGCTGCAGCAGTAACAAATAACCTTCGAACGTCAGTGGCTTACAGAGAAGGTGTATTTCTTAGATATTGTGGCTGCTGTGGGACAACTGTGACTCTGCTCCAGGTGGGGGTAGGTTGCAAATCAGTTGCTATATCTTCTTCATTCTGGAATCTAGGCTGAAGGGGCAGACTCTGTCTGGACACATGACGTCATAGTGAAAGAAAAAGTTGGAGCCAAACCACACAATATATTCATCACTTCCACTCATATTCTAGATGACGCAGCTGAACTGCTGAATTCACCAATCCTGAGGCCCAAACCCCTGGGTTCCTTTTTAGGTGCACCACTAAATGTCCTAGCATAGAAGCCATTCTGAATAATCTCACCACTCTCACCCCAGGGCACCCTAACGCATGCCCCGATGAAGAAACACTGCTCTGTGGTGCCGTTTTTTTCCTTACACCTAGACCTGTCACCTCTCTCCACCCCAGTCACTTACACATCTATCCCACATGCCTTCTGCCTATGCCTCACCCCTTTGTAAATAATCCTCCCACTATCTTCAATCTGAAACACAGCCCCTTCCCCCCGCCCAGCTGCACATTCTTCTACGCCCCTCACACCACCAGACATTCTCCAAGTGACATCATTCTCCAAGCGCACCACTGTCCCTGACTGGCCACTTTCATCCTTTATTCAAAAACCTCTCCTCTGAGGCTCACTCTAGCCCCCTACATCTCTGCACCCATCTCCCATTCCACTTTCTGTCTTACAGAGCCATCATTTTGGTACCTGGCTGAGAGTCTTTCGTTCTGGCACAACTACAATCAACCCAATGACTTTGGAGTTCACTGGGTGACTCACCCAACTCCCAAGCCCCTCAGTTCCTTAAGCTTTTCATCTCCAACGACCTTCTCCTCTACTGCGCTTCGTTGCCCAGTCCCATGTTCCAATATCCCACTATCTGACTTCAACTTCCATCCCTTTGGGTCTCTTGCTCCCTTACCCCCACTAGACTGGCACTTTAATCTCATTAAGACCTGCATAGCTGTAAACTCTCCTTTTTCTGAACTCCTATCTTACTACCTCTTTGGTCACCTTCACTGGACTTACTTTCTTCACCCTTTACCTTATTCCAGTGTTGTTTCTCCCAGGGTTGATCCTCCTCTCCTGTCATGTTAGAAACAGTTCTAGGAGATCTTATTCAAATCCATGACTTCCACTAAAACCAAAACACAGATGAATACCCAAATCTTTACATTTAGCCCAAAACAGCTCTCTCCTATATATTTAATTGCTTACAGTGCATCTCCTCAGGTACCTACAAATTCAACACGTCTAAAATGAAATTCATGGGCCGGCCCGTGGCTCACTCGGGAGAGTGCGGTGCTGATAACACCAAGGCCCCGGGTTCGGATCCCTAGAAAAATAAAAAATAAATTAAATAAAATGAAATTCATTATCTTTTCCCCCAAATCCAGGTCTTCCTTCTATATTCCTTATCCTACAAAATGACACTAACATTGACACAGTCACCTAAGCCAAAGCCTGGAAGTCATCCTAGATATCTTCTTTTTCACATTTCCACTTCCAATGGATCTTCTATGTCATGTCAATTCTATCTCTATCATATCTCTCAAATGTAGTCCCTTAATTCAGAAACAATATCCTATGTCTCTATGAGTCCGCATTATCCTGCATAGTGCCCTGGCACATTATAAGACTTGACAAATTGTCATGGTGATTCTTACAACCTTTCCTATCCATTCTCACTGCTGTTTCCATGGCTCATGACCCCATCATTTCTCACCTGAACCACTGAGATAATTTTCTAGCTGGTTTTTCCAGGTTTGTCCCATACTTGAGCATTTTAAATCAAGTCATTTCCACCTTAAAAATCTCCAATCACTCCCCACTTCATCCAGAGTGAGGCCCCCCAAATCATTAGCACAATACGCAGCCACTTCTCACCCCCACCAATCTCTGAATCTTTATGTCCCACTTCTCTCTCCACCTGCTGCAACTTTTCTCAGATCCCCAAATTCTCTCTGCTATCTCTTACCTCTGGTGCTTTTGTATGCGCTCCTTCCTTGGTCTGGAATGCCCTCTTGTGCTTTCTTAGCCACAGAGAAAATTCCTTCTCATTCTTTAAGATCATTTTCTGTGAAGACGTCACTGATTGTTAATACCCTACCCACCCCCAAAATAGGACTGATTAATTCCCATTTTTTGTGTTTCTACTCTATCTTAAATGTGTCCATCACATTACAGCTTTACCACTCACTAGCTATACAACCTATAAGGTACAAGTTACTTAACCTCTCTGTGAGGCAATTTCCTCATCTAGAAGTGATAATGGTCTGACTTCACAGGGTTTTTGTAAGGATAAAGGAAGATAACATATGCATTATAAGTATCCAACAGATGCTATTTGCTGTTGGTATCGTTGTCATTATTATTAGCATTACATTTGTATATATTAGTTGATTTACATCTCTCTCTTACCTATTCAACTCTAAGCCCTAGGAGTATAGAAACTATGTGTGTATTTTTTAATAGCATAATTCTTATTGTTGGTATATTTTCATGTATAATACATATACAAGGGTACTTCAAAAAGGTTGTGGAAAAATGAAATTGAAAAATAATATGGGGCCGGCCCGGTGGCGCACTGCTACAGTGCGCCGCTTGGGAGCGCGGTAGCACTCCCGCCGAGGGTTCGGATCCCACAT
>NW_007729382.1:39505-43268 GCF_000696425.1 Galeopterus variegatus | reverse complement strand
GCTTGGGAGCGCGGTGGCACTCCCGCCGAGGGTTCGGATCCCACATACAGACTGGTTCCCGTTCACTGGCTGAGCGAGGCGCGGACGCAACACCGAGGGTTGCGATCCCGTTGCCGGTCCCGGTCCGGTACAGGCGCGACANCACTGCTACAGTGCGCCGCTTGGGAGCGCGGTGGCACTCCCGCCGAGGGTTCGGATCCCACATACAGACTGGTTCCCGTTCACTGGCTGAGCGAGGCGCGGACGCAACACCGAGGGTTGCGATCCCGTTGCCGGTCCCGGTCCGGTACAGGCGCGACACTGAGGGTTGCGATCCGTTGCCGGACACGTAAAAAGACAAAAAGGAAAAAAAAGAAAAGAAAAATAATATAAATCCTTCCATGAACTCTTTGAAGTATCCTCATATATCTTACTTTCTTGACTATATAATAGTTTACTGTATGACTATAACATAATCAATCTTTTACTATTATACGTAATGTTGCAGTGATCAACTTTCTACACATTTCTTTACATTCTTTTCTGATTATTAGTTTATGAAAATATCCTAGAAGTGGAATGTTGGGATCAAAGGAAACGCACATTTAAGACTCTTAACACATGTTGCCAAGCTGTCCTTGGAAAGCCTGTACCAGCAGCGGGTAGGAACTATGTTTGGAACCATGTTTGAATCTCTAGCCAAATCACAGTTCTTAGAACATTTTAGACACCCAATAAACAGGATGAATGGAATAAAAGATGGAAGGACATTGCTGGGGAAACGATATCATTTGAGGAAAGGCAGGCCACTGGGGAAGTGTAGAACAAGTTCAGAAAACGATAGCTAGGCCAGTTCAGCTGACGGCAGCATGTGGAGGGAGGCTGAGAAGAGTGAAGTGGATCACTGCTTCTCAAACTGGTGTGCACATACAGAACACTTGCGGATCTTGCTAAAATCCTGGTTCTGGTTCCATAGGTCTGGAGTGGGGCCTGAGAGTCTGCATTTCTGACAAGATCGCAGGTGATGCTGATGCGGCTGGTCCATGAATAGCGTTTAAAATAGGAAGCAGATGACTACACGAAAGAAACAGATTATCACTAAAGTGTTCTGATATCAGACTAAACAGTTTGGACTTTATTTGATAGTCAATTTAAGGAAGGAGATATACTAGAGGTATCTGAGCAAGTGAGACCTAATCACTTAGAAAAATCATATGAGAAAATTCCTTATGCCACATTACCAACCATGTTGTTCTTCAGGGATCATTTATTTTGCTTTGTTTGTCACTTTAATATTTTCTCAGTTTGGGTTAATATCATATACAAACCTGAGGCTATTTTGGCAAAGTTTCAGTGCTTTACATATATCCCTCTTTTGTCAAAAAATTATTGTCAATAATGGAAGATAACAGATAATGGAAGATTAACAGATAAAAACAGAAGAATTAAGGGGTTTTTTTTTTGGACTGGCCAAGAGATAAATTTATTATTTATTTGTTTGTTTGTTTGTTTGTTTGTTTGTTTATTTATTTATTTATTTATTTATTTATTTATTTATTTATTTATTTTGTCAATATACAATGTGGGAGGGAGGTTTTGGTGATGGGACACAATAACTAGAATTAAGGGTTTTGCTCTTCCCTACCATACTACCCTCAATCTTCTCTGGCCCATTCAGCTAAGGTCCCCAAAGCTCCTGGGTGCTGCTTTCCCATTGTTTCTGGTGGCAACCAGGGGTCCAGTTGGGGATCCTGTTTATAATAATGACATAGTGGCAACCAAGTGTTACATGCCCCCCGCCCCCACAATCCCCCTCTCCCAAAACTAAACCTCAATTCCTTCGAATTCAATAAGGGATCACTGCCAATCCTTAGAGTATATTATCACCTCAACACACCTAGACTTATGAGTAAACAATCACACAGGAAAGAAGGGTGATCATACACAACATGAGAAATGAATCCAACTCAGAGAAATACAAAGGCAAGAACAGCCTAGACAGAGTCTGAATGCCCAAGAGCTAATTCCATGTTATCCCATCAATCTCTGTCCCCTCCAGCCATTATAAGCACTGGAATGCTGACAAGAAGGAAGCCAGCAAAAGAAGGAAGCTGCTGAAATTCTTTCAGCTATTCCATTAGGACCTGGAAAGGGAGGGACTTAAAAAAGGGACAGGAATAAGTTAGGTTGGCCAAACTTAGTGGCCGATCTCTGGGTGTTCTACTGATATCTTCTCATTCCTACTCATTTAGAACACAGTAGGTTCTCATAAGGCTCTCTAGCAGGAAAGGACTGCTTGCCAAAGCTCATGAGATCACCAAGTTAATAATGAATGCACTTGTATGTGGGGTGAGGTGTAAGTGCAGCTGGCATGACCAAGACTTGGAGTGGCCTATGCTGTGGTAAATGAGTCTCGGCCAGGACATTTCAGACATTTGCCATGGCATGCTCATACACTGCTGGTTTGTAAAGAGGTATAACCCACTTGGAAGATAATTTGGCCATTTCTATCAAAACTTGTAGAAATTTATTCCATAGATAACCCACCTGCCAAAGAGGAAGGAACAATGATGTTCATTTCAGCAAAATATGAGAAATAACTTACATGTCTATCAACAGGGGTCTAGTTAATATATTGGAATGTAATAAAATATAGATATTAAGAAAATAATAAAGAAGACCTTGGATGCTACACTGGAACTACCTCCAGGATAGTTAGATATAGACGAATAGATGAAATAATGTACTATGTATATAAATATAATTATACATGCACACACACGCACACTCAATCTCTGGTTCCAGAGATTACCTTAGGGGAACTGGGCTTCTGAGGTCACAGAAAGACTTCTTTTATAGCTCTCACCCTTTTGTTTTATTTTATTTATTTATTTATCATACACATGTATTACTGTTTCCTTTTTTTAAAAAACTTACTTTTGTTTGTTCATTTATTTTTTATTTATTTTTGGCTTCCCAGTGCCTGGATTCTTTCTGAGCACTTGAGGAATTACAGAAAACATATTTACATATTTTCCTACAGAGAAAAACTGCAGGTCAATCTCATAACCCTAAATGCAAAAATCTTAAACCAGATATTAGCAAAGTTAATTCACAATACATAAAAAAACAATCCATCATGACCAAGTTGGCTTTCTCCCAAGAATGCCTAGCTGTTTTAATTTTAGAACAAGTAATATAATTTACCACACTGATAGATGAAAAGAGAATAAACCCATATGATTATCAGAATATATGCAAAAAAATATGACAAAATTCAACATCAATTTATTGTTTTAAAAAGAAGCCTTAGCAAACTAAGTACAGAAAGAACTTCTATAATCTGATTAAAGCATTCCAAAAAAACCCAGAGTAAACATCATACTTTATGATGAAATTTTCTTCCTATATGTCCTATAAACAAACAGCATACAAAGGTGTTTAGGGATGGCTCTTAACTCCTTTTTGAAAGATGACCCCTTTAAAATATCTTGCATACCATTTCAGGGTATTTCATGTACATCTTCCTTCCAAGCTTCCAAACCAGAAGTTCCAAGAATTCCAACTGAAGAAACCCTAAAGTAAGGCTTTAAAAAAAAAGTGTGAAAATAGGAATCCATTCTACAGCACTATCAGATTCATGGTACTAGAACAACACTCTACATACTTAAAGTTTATAAACTTTGAATGGGTCCACAACCCACGAAATAAAGTCCATGCTTTTTTAGCTCTGCACAATCTGGCTCCAATCTCCTATTCCAATTTTTTATTTTTATTTTTATTT
>NW_007729382.1:31731-39277 GCF_000696425.1 Galeopterus variegatus | reverse complement strand
ATCCAGAAATCAGCCCACACACCTACAGCCATCTGATCTTTGACAAAGGCACCAAGCCTATCCATTGGGGAAGGGACTGCCTCTTCAGCAAATGGTGCTGGGATAACTGGATATCAAGGAGAATGAAACTAGACCCATACCTTTCACCATACACTAAAGTCAACTCAAAATGGATTAAAGAATTAAACATACACCCTGAAACAATAAAACTTCTTAAAGAAAACATAGGAGTGACACTTCAGGAAATAGGACTGGACACAGACTTCATGAATACGACCCCAAAAGCACAAGCAACCAAAGGAAAAATAAACAAATGGGATTATATCAAACTAAAAAGCTTCTGCACAGCAAAAGAAACAATTAACAGAGTTAAAAGACAACCAACAGAGTGGGAGAAAATATTTGCAAAATATACATGTGACAAAGGATTAATATCCTGAATATACAAGGAACTCAAACAACTTTACAAGAAAAAACAAGCAGCCCAATTAAAAAATGGGCAAAAGAGTTATTTATTTTTTCCTTTTTTACTGACCCGTAACGGGACCGCAACCCTCGGCGTCGCGCCCGCACCGGGGACCGGCAACGGGATCGCAACCCTCGGTGTTGCGCCCGCACCGCGCTCAGCCAGTGAGCGGGAACCGGTCTCCACATGGGATCCAAACCCTCGGCGGGAGCGCCACCGCACTCCCAAGCGGCACACTCTCCAGTGTGCCACCGGGCCGGCCCTCCTATTCCAATTTTTATATCTCATTGTTCCACTACACTCACCAGTGGTACTCAGCTACTCAGTGTTTGATGGCCTTATGACTCTACCAACCTTGTTTTTCCACCCTCCCTCCCAAGGTCATATCCAACTGAGAGAAATAGGAATCAAGACATCACATTTATTACTGATAAAGGTGATTAGAGAAAATGGCTATAGATCTGTGACAAGAATTAGTCAGACCTCCCTAGCCAGTCACTGGCACAGCTAGACAACCTCAGACCACTGCAGCAGGGCCCAGTCTGTTAATGCCAGGCAGAAAAGCCTGTGGTCAGGCTGACTCTGAACAGAGAGGCCTAGCAAGCACTGAGCTGAAAATCCCAGTTTCTTCTCCCAAATTCAACAATCAGAATCACTCCTCTTATCATTGCAGACACTCTGGAAACATGAGGGCAGGAAAATGCAGGCTCACTCATTAATATTCAATTGTCCTTTTCAAGGCATAGTACAAGTCCCACCCCCAAGACAAAAACCATCCCATCCCAGACAAGATTCATTACACGTTATCCATCTCTTGAAATTCCTATAGAACTTAATGCCCATGCTACTCTTTGAGTCAACATTTACAATAATGTCCCTGTCCTGATAAGTAGTCTATCAAGATAAAACAGACAATAAGTCCCCTGATCCTAGGACACTACCTCTTTTTGAATTCTCATCACTTAGATGTCTGCCCTGAACAAAGATGACACTCAGCTATCTATTGATTTTGAAAAAATTATGAATGTCAGAATGTGCAGTGTGGTCTTTGATAGGTAAAATAGAATCTTAATTAAGGGAAAACATGATCAAAGGGGTGTTTTCTGAAGATTAATAATCAATGGCATGTCTGATTAGGATACAAAATACAAAGAAGCAGCAGAGACAAGACAGAAGAAGCAAGAAAGAAAACTAGTTATTTAGATGTGATTTGGAAAAGTGTTCTTTGATGTCAGAGTAATAAATTAAAGCAGAAATCATAAAATAATGGAAAGATGTCCATAAAAGAACTGAAAAAAATCATAAAAACAGATTAGAAAATGCATAGATACACTAAGGGTTGCTGTATGTCACTGCTGCTTATTAAACTGCTGCTTAGTTACACTGCTCACATAACAGAGCTGTTAAAAACAGGAGGTAGTAAGTCACTTTTATACTCTTTCTATGTATAACCAACAGATGCCAATTAGATCCTTATTAGAGTTCCAAGCTTAACTGGAGAGAATAATGAAGACAATTTAAGGAGCTGAAAATGAGGCTCTGGGTAGAGAAGAAAAGCTTATGGAAGATACCCCCCCAAAAATTCAGGGGTAATCATATGTTTAAGACTAGGGATTAGAGAGAAAATTACAATTAGACATTTTACAACTTCACACTGAAAAAGAGAGAAATTCAGCAAAAGAGAAATTTTGGCTACATCTGAAGAAGAAACTCCCTAAGCAAATGCATTGTTAAAGAAGCAATGGTAGAAATAATACTACCTTTTTAAAGTAGTCCACGGAGTTATCCATACAATGGGACAGTGGTACAGACCATAGAGAAGGTTACAATTTAAGCTCTCTTAAGACAAAGGAAGACAAAAACAACAAAAAAGGCAAAAAACTAAATATATGTATACAGAAGGTATTTGTAAATATAAATATTCCCCTACAGAGGTCTTTAAAATTACCATAAAAGTATTTTATTTGTACTGAGTCAAATGCCATGATAAATCAGATATACTGTCTAACAAAAAAAATTCCTAAATCCTGGTCAGCAGTGTATGCGTTTCCTCCAATACATAACATTCACCTGGTCAAGCCCATACCGAACATCACTAATCAATGGCTTGCTTTCCTGCTAAGACCATGTGAAATCTATGACACTGGCTTTCATTTTACAAAAAACTTATACTTAAAATGACAGGTCAATTGTGATTCTTAAAACGTTATTGTAAGAATTCCCTTTAAAAGTTTCTCCAACATTAAAAAAGTTAGAAATCTTTGTTTTTACTTAAAGTTCAGAATATATGCCAATACAGACACAGCAAGAGGTATAGGGGGGCAGTGGGGAGAAAATGTTGCTTTGGAAAAAATGGCCAACTATATCGCTAATGCATCTCCAATGAAATGCCTTTTTTTTTTTTTTAACAGGGTAAAAAAATCAGTCTTAAGTTGAGAAGAGACTTGGAGATATGCCAGTTGTCTACCTAAGCTGATGTTTGAATCCCCTCCACAGCATCCTGCCCAGAAGTTTAAATACCTCCAACTGCTGAAGAATTAACTATACCTAGACTGCTCTTGGTTGTTTAAAAAAATTTTTTTCTTAAAAATAAGTTATGCATGATTATATACTGTAAGCCAAGCACTATGCAAAGAACTTTATCTTATCACATTAACCCTTTCTTCAACTACCTGAAGATCTACGTTCTGTTATCACTCCCATCTAGACGATAAAGACAACACAGAAAGGTTAAAAGTTACATCAGGCAACTGGTGGAACCAAGATATGCCATGATCTTTGGAAGAGTTCAGCTTAGACACTATACATATATTCCCATTTACAACAAACCATAGAAAACTTGATCCCCTTAATTTCTGCTTCTAAAACTAAAAATTTCCTCCAAAACTTTTCTCATATACATACCAGGGTCTCTAAGGTTTCTGTGCATTACGGATTCTCATTTATGAACCTTAGGTGGGTTTTTTTCTAATTTTATACATACCTGGCTAGCAACAACTAAAATGCAAGGCATCAACAAAACAAATTCAATCCTCCTGTCTCAAAAAAAATTACTCGGACGGGTCAGTAAAGACCATCAACACATTTAAAAATTAGAACCATTGATTAATAGATCCGAAACATAACCAGCGCCACTTTAGACAAGCCCAAGTACAAAATGGTGCCGCCCACCTCTTCCCCTCCCCCTTTCCCTTTATGAGAAGCCTCCTGCCTTAGACAGAAACCCCTTTTGCTTCAGTTCTCCACCCTTATCCACATTAGCATAATGCCCCTCCTTGATGGTATCAGCCAGCCCTTGGCACACTATGTAAGCTCTACCACCCCCACGCCTGGTGCTGTCCTCCATTTTCAGGGCAGCCCCAGGCTGTCCTCCAATTTGAGCACAGCCCAGCAGATTTCTTTCTTTAATAAAGCTTGAATGGTACCTGGCATCTTGGCTCACTTTCTTTCATTATGGTGCCAAAACCCAGGAAGGGTTTTGGCTGATGTTGTGGCCGATCCCCTGTCTTGGGTTGACTGGCCCCTGGCCGCCCTTCCCGGACCTGCCGGAACCGGGTACACTTGGGACTCTCTACTTTTGCCGTTTCAGACCAATGCATCCAACACCAGCCTCAATTCAGGGTGAGTCAGTGGGTCTGTCCTGCCTACTTCTATGGGTTCCCCCGACTACTCTCTAAGACTCAGGTCTCTAGGAAGCCTGAGGGAACTCTTCTCATGCCCCCCAGCTATTGGAGGATGCTCCTCTAGCCGGTCAGTGGCTTTTCTCTTGAAAAGAAGGTGGGCACCAAAGGGGACACACTTTTCTGACACTCTTCTTCTACCAGGACTGACTGCCCTTTCTCACCCTCTACACGGGATCCTCATGATCCAAACCTCCACACTCTACACCCTTGGACTGTCTCCTGGCCAATTTCTTGGCCTCCAGGGAGACATTGAACCTAAATGTCCTGTCCCATCCTGCTTTCTACTGTATTCCGCACTCTACGCCTCTGGGCCATCTCCTGGCCAATTTCTTGGCTTCCAGGGAGACATTAAAACTCAAACACCTCATTACAATGGATCCCAGTGGCCACAAGATGGTACTCGATTTAGACACTCACTGAAATGGCAAAAGCTGTAGAGATTCCTTGTTCTGGCCTTTTCCTATCTCTGAACATGTTCTTTTCTCTCTCAAATCTGTCCTATGTCTCAAATTCTCCTAGCTCATGCTCAACCTCTCCTTCCAGACTCGGATCAATCTTCTGATCCATCAGCCCCCCACATTTCTCTCTCCCCCCTCTACCTGGCCTCCAGACACTCGTCCTCAGCCCAACTCCTCCCCTTCTTCCCCTTTATCAGGTAACAACCCCACCTCAGCTCTGGCTTTTTATAACCCTTCCGTGAAGTGGCTGGGATGGAAGGAATTGTCTGAGTCCATGTACAGGGAGCAGGTCTGGATGGCGGCTCAGGTACAGGCTCAAAATAATAGGTGGCCTGTGGGAGCAGCTGCTGTTCCTTGCACAGACCCAAATTGAGACTACCAGGCTGGCCATGGGGATTGGGATCTCTGGGATAACATGATCACACACTTGATTTACGGCCTCCAAAAGGCTACTCACAAGTCAGCCAATTATGACCATCTTAGAGACATCACAACAGAGATGCACTGAAAATCCCAGTGAGTTCCCAACTCGCCTCTCTGAGGCTTTACATGCATACACATGTATACATCCAAACTCCGCTGCAGGCATGGCCCTCTTACACTCTCCTTTCATTACCCATTCAGCCCCTGATATTCAAAAAACTATAAAAGAGATCAGGCCAAATACCTGCTCCTGGCTAATGCCACCCATGGCTCACATACTCCAAAGCTGGCTGCCTCTAGGGCCAAGCCACCCAGGAACTGCTTCAAATGCAGTCATCAGGGCCACTCAGCATGGGCCTATCATAACCTGTCAGTGCAAATGGCCAGGTCACTGGGGGATTGACTGTGCCACTCGCCAGAGAGGGAGTAGCCCAGTTCCCAACCTACAGCCTTTGGCTTCACAGCCATCCCTACCGGAGCTTCTAGGCTTTGCCCAGGAGGAGGACTGATGATGCCCAGGGCCTGAGGTCCCCATGGAGATCACCACACGTGAGCCCAGGGTAACTTACCTCGAGGCAGGTAAGCCAATCTCTTTTGTCATCAATACAGGGGCCATTTACTTTACCCTTCCTAAGTATGCAGGACCAACAACCCCTTCCTCTATCACAATAGTAGGGGTCATGGGATCAGAATACTGCCCATGGATCACTCAAACCCCTTTCCTGCACCCTACAACACACCAAGTTCACACACAAATTCTTAATAATGCCTCAATGCCCAACCCCCTTACTGGGATGGGACATCCTTTTCAAATTCAAAGCTACCCTTACCCTAAACACTTTAACTCCAGCTACAATATTCCTGTTACAGGCTGCACCCAGACCTGGTCCCTGAGGCTTCCACCTTCCCCTCCCCTTCAGACAAAGTTAATCCCTAGTATGGGATACTTCTTCTCCCTCCATTGCTACGCACCATTCCCCTACCCTTGTTAAATTGCGGAACCCCTCTTTGTTCCCTAATGTCCCACAATACCCCATCACTAACAAACACCTAATAGTCTTAAAACCCATGGTACACAACCTCCTTCCTTCTCATCTCTCACAGCCTACCCACTCGCCTTTTAATACACCCATCCTTCTGGTTATAAAGTCTAACGGCTCATACCATTTAGTACAGGACTGATCCTGACACACGTCGTTCCCAACAACTTACTTGGGCAGTACTACCTCTGGGGTTTCGGGATAGTGCCCACTTTTCCCGCCAGGCCTTAGCTCAAGACTTATCTGAACTCCCTACCCCCACCCCCCGCCAACCTCTAGCACTTTAATACAATATGTGGATGACCTCCTCCTTTGTAGCCCCTCCTATGAGGATTCACAGGCCCACACTGTTGCTCTCCTTAATTTCCTGGCCTCCAGGGGATATCGAGAGTCCCTTAGCAAGGCCCAAATTTCTTCTCCTTCAGTTTAAGAGTCAAATTTCTGAACTCCCCACTCCTACTGCAAAGGGTGAAATCCTTTCTTTCTTGGGGCTTGCAGGGTATCTTTGCCTATGGATTCCTGACTTTGGCGTGCTAGCAAAGCCACTTTATGGGGCAGCCAAAGGGGATCCTGTCTTTCCTTTAGATCCCACAAACCTCATTCATTCTCCTTTCCGGCAATTAAAAGCCACTCTGCTTGCAGCCCCAGATCTATCTCCCCCAAACCTATCTCATCCTTTTATCCTATTTGTCACCAAAACCCAAAGATTGGCAGTCGGAGTTTTGGGACAAGAGGCAGGAGATATTTTCTCCCTGGTTACATACCTCTCTAAATTACTAGACACCACATCTCGATAATGGGCCCCTGTTTACAGGCCTTGGTGGCAGCCGTCCTTTTAGGATAAGAAAGCTCTAAACTAACTTTTAAACAACAAACAGTCAAGACCTTCTCAGCCATAAGGCCAAGTCAATTCTCTCCCTTTCCCACCTACAACTTATTCACCTTACTTTCATTGAAAACTCCCAGTTCTTTCAACCTTGCCCCCCCTTAAAATCCAGCCACTCTCATCCCAAAACACTCATGACCCTTAAAACATAACTGCATGGGGCCGGCTCCATGGCTCACTTGAGAGAGTGCGGCGCTGGGGACGCAGCAGTACTGGGAGTGCCGAGGTCACGGATTCGGATTCTATATTGGGATGGCTGGTGCGCTCACTGGCTGAGCGCGGTGCAGGCAACACCAAGCCAAGGGTTATGATCCCATTATGGGGGGGGGGGGGGGGGAGACAGAGACAGAGAGACAGAGAAAGACAAACACACACACACACACACACACAAATTAAAAAAAAAAAAAACATAACTGCATGGAGGCTTTAGACCTCTTTCTCAATCCCTTTTCACACATCTCCCTGCATCCCATTATGAGGTTCATAGATGGGAGTGCCACCTCCACACCAGCCCCCCCAGGCAGGTTATGCCATAGTAAATCTAACACAAGATATTGAGGCTGCACAACTCCCAAAGGAGGTTGGGGTTA
>NW_007729382.1:20777-30587 GCF_000696425.1 Galeopterus variegatus | reverse complement strand
CCTCAGAAATCATCCCTCGTTTTGGCCTCCCCACCAGTCACTCACTCGCCTATGGACTGCCCCCTGCAAGTCCACAGGCCTCAGCCCCCTCGAACTTATGTACAGTAGGCCCTTCACTCTCACACCTCTCCCTTCCAGCTCATCACATTTAGGCCAGTATCTCCCTACTCTCTTTCGCTCATTAAGGATCTTAGGGAACAGGCCAACCTTCTATTACCTCGTCCTTTCCCCACCAACCCTCTCAGACTTTAAATTGAGCCTGGGACAGCAAGTGTATATTAAAACCCAAATCCCAAAGCCTCTCTCACCATGTTGGGAAGGGCCTTATACAGTACTTCTCGCCACCCCACGGCAGTAAAAGTACTAAGAAAGGCCCCTTGGTATCACTTATCCTTGGTAAAACTAGCACCTGAGACTTTACCCAAAAATCTGTTAACACCAAGCCAGAGGGACTTCTATTACCTCATCCTTTCCTCACCACCCCCTCAGGCTTTAAACTGAGCCTGGGACAGCAAGTGTATATTAAAACCCAAATCCCAAAGCCTCTCTCACCATGTTGGGAAGGGCCTTATACAGTACTTCTCACCACCCCACGGCAGTAAAAGCACTAGGAAAGGCCCCTTGGTATCACTTATCCTTGGTAAAACTAGCACCTGAGAGTTTACCCAAAAATCTGTTAACACCAAGCCAGAGGGGTCCCTCTACTCAAACCCCAACCCGACATCTCCTCACACTTCATCCAATTTAGGACCCACAAAACTGAAAATCTCCAGGACCTTTGCTCTTCCCCCAATCCCAGAAGAAGGATGATCTTCCCCTGGTGAAGAGCTACTATTATACTATCTGTTCTAGTACTTTCTACAGGATTGGCAGCAGCTGCCCCCAAAGATTGTAACATTATAGGAAGATTTCTCCTGGCGCTTCTTTACCTCCTATAGGTAGGATGCTTCTTAGCAATTTCATTGTTGCAATGTGCCCTTTAAAATCTTTTCACTCCCTATCCCTTCGCATCCTTCCCGTGTGTTTCCTCCTATCTCAATGCCCCCCCCCTTACCTGGAACATGGAGGTTCCAGGTCTGCAGGGATGATGCAGTCCTCAGAGAATCAGACTGGTCCTCGAGCGACTCATCTGTCTCCCACTTCGCAAGAAACTTTTTGTGGTCACCCTCCTCCCTGTCGATGCAGCCCGCAACATTTCCACAAACATCTCTTCACTTTCCTCTAATCTCACCTCAGTGGGGACTGTCAGCGTTGTGCGGGGCCTGCCCACACTCTGCCTCACTAACTCCAAACGCTACCACTCACTTACCCCCTCCTCATCCATGCCCTTAAACAGGAATATATTTCCTTTGTAAAATTATGTTAACCTATTGCCTGCTCCCCAACATGATTTCTTGCATATTCTTTTGGCTCATCCCTGACATCACCCTCCAGACAGATGGAAAGATGAAGACGGGACTGGGACTAACTTCAGCCCCTCCCTCAGGAAGTGCCCCCCACTCCCGTTGGGCACTAATTGTACCTTTTAATGGGGGCAGGGATCCTTCCTGCAACTGGGACTGGCATAGTGGGCCCTACAACTGCCTCTCAATTCTATCAAAAACTCTCAGAAGAACTAAATATAAACAGCATCTCCTCCGTCCAGTGACAGGTCACCTCACTCGCAACAGTTGACAGTCGCTTTATAGAACTGTCAGGCCCTTTATTTTACTTCCTTACAGCTGAGAAGGAAGTAACCTGCCTCTTCTTGGGGGAGAAATGCTGTTATTACATAAATGAGTCCAGGGTGATCCAAAGCAACTTAAGCCATTTCACTGAACCCTTGGATACCCTGGCTTATGTGCCTACTAGGACCCCTAACTGTGCCTCATCTTACTTTTTGGTCTCTGTCTCTTTCGGTGTTTCTCTAATTTCTTGCAGGAACGTATGCAGGCTTTCACCAACCAAAAGGTCACTGAATTGTCCCTGCAAGGAGGATATCAGCCCCTCAGAACCAGCGACCCCTCCCTGGAGCAATGGAGCCTCCCCACATGAAACCAATACCCCGCCACCTAAATATTTTATTTTTTCCATATCTTCACCCATCTCCACCAGGAAGTAGCTTCAGAAGAATGAGACCTCCGCCCTTTTCCCCTTTTCCCTATACTTAAAAGGCAGGAATAATAGATCTGTAACATAACCAGCACCACTTTAGACAAGCACAAAATGGCGCCGCTCACCTCCTCCCCTCCCCCCTTCTCTTTATGAGAAGCCTCCTGCCTTAGGCAGAAACCCCTTTTGCTTCCGCAAGGACGCAGTTCTCCACCCTGATCCACATTAGCATAATGCCCCTCCTTGATGGTATCAGCCAGCCCTTGGTGCACTATGTAAGCTCTACCACCCCCACGCCTGGTGCTGTCCACCATTTTCACAGCAGCCCTGGGCTGCCTGCCACTCTGAGCACAGCCCAGCAGATTTCATTCTTTAATAAAGCTTGAACTTTACCTGGCATCTCAGCTCACTTTCTTTCATTGATTAGTTCCTTACATTTTATCTTTTTGTTTGTTTGGCAGCTGGCTGGTTTGGGAATCTAAACCCTTGACCTTGGTGTTACCAGCACACTCTCTTACCAAGTGAGCTAACCAGCCAGCCTCCTTACATTTATCTTGCACAAGCATTTCTGCTATGCAACATGCTGAGAAAATAAGAAATGAGGGAAAAGGGAAATGAATGGTCAATAACAACGTCTTGGGTATAAATAACTTATTAATAATACTCCAAATTTAATAAAATAGCAGTATTTAAGACTTTGTTTATATTTAAAGTATAGAGGCCACATTATTGCTACACGAAGCAAATATCACTGGAAAGAGTAAGACGTCTAAAACTGGCCCCACCAAATGGGCTGTTCATCCTAGGCATTCCATACTTGTTACTATTTGCTTGCTACCTTTCTGTGAATGGTGGTGCCTGCTTGGGTAATTTAACCCCAATAGGTAGAACTCTGTCATGCACAGAGGAAAGAAATAATACCTTAGGAAGAAGACAGCACATATATGCATAGTTTCTACCTATGTTTCCCTGTATTTACAAGCAAAATGGCTCAATTAAAATAAGTTATAAAAAATACTATTCTCTAATTCTAATGAATAACACTGGGCACACTGCACAAAATGAATGCTTTATTCCTTACAGCCTAAAGCACTTATTTTTTACTTCAAAGATTGGGTTGTCTTAGAACCAATTCATAGGACAAGCAATGATTACCTCCTTAAAGTGTTACTTGGTGAGCAACCAGCTACTCTTGACTTCTCTATGGCAAGGCCTCTCCTGATCTCCAAAGCTTCTGGAGTGTCCTGAGTGGGTCTGAACTGGCTGTTTTTTTCCCCCACAGAAGCACAAAAGGCTCCAGGGTCTAACACTATTCTCAATTCACTCAGAGCCAGGGGTCTCCATCTTACACCCAAGCCACCCCTTTTGCATATTTTGGAACTCAAAGAAAGTGTAACATTATAAACAAGGTGACACAGATTTCTATACAGGGCTATATATCAGGAACTACAATTATTGTGTTGCCTTTTGGTCAGAATTTTTACTTTTACAGTCCTAAGATAGTTTTAAAAATCCCAGCCGTAAAATTTTTAAAACAGACTACTAAAACACAATTTGCATGACCAACTTATTCTTCATTGAAGCTCAGCTCATAAAAAGGTTCATTCATGTTAAAAAGTTATTTTTAAATGTGTCTAACTCATTGCTTAGAATATGCTAACAATTAAGCACTATACTTCAGTGGACTCCAAAAAGTTTAAAATTATATTTCTCCCATCTTGTTTCCACATCTCCCAATTTTGCCATCCTGAATATCAACATTATTTTAAACTTTGCTATTTTTTATTATAGTAGTCTCATTCATTGTACATCAGAAAAAAATGTCTTTCTGAACACTGTGGCAACTGACTCTTAAACTGAGTTACACAAATTAGGTTTTGGCTACCTAAAGATGTATGAGCACATCATGCCAAAGCCCAAGGGAAGTTTCTCCAAGTGAAATTAGGGACAGATCCACCTATGGAGATTAGGATGTGCCCTTCAGGAACCACCAGCCCTATTGGGCCATTCACAAAAGGAACATAGGATCTGCTGGCCAGGCCTTGCTCTCTCATCCCATCACCCCCTCAGTGGGGGTGACAGCATGCATCACACTACCTAGTGAGAATGCACTCGTATCAGGTTGCCAAAATGACAATTTACCACTCAAGCAGAGCACAAGGCATAAACTATGCTTTAAAAAGTTATAGCCTAAAGTTATTGAAGAAGGTGAGTCCCTACAAGTAGACTTGAAGATGCAAAATGCAGTAAGTGTTCTACAGGAAAATTGTCCAATTCAACATGCAGTAGTCAAGCGTGCAGGATTCTTGAGATGGATGGCAACAGGTGAAGCCAACAGGTCCACTCGTCATTTTGACATGTGGATATTATCACACCACCTGCTAGATGGGCCTTATGCTTAATAAAGCACTTTATTTTATTGTTTAAAGCAACATGTGAACAAAATAAACAGAAGCTTAATAGCAGAGGAAAAGCCACACCTTAGTTAAACTCCTGGTAATATAACACTTGGTGTCTTCAGTGCCCATTTCTTCCAGTGAATTTAAGGCACATTACTATCATGATTTCATTAATTCTTACAACACCTGATGAGAGGAGTAGGCAGCAAGTATTTTAATCTCCCTTTACAAAATGGAAAGGAAAAAAAAAAAAAAACATGCTGTATAACTTTTCCCAGGATTACAGCTGGCACTCAGTCCTAGAGTCAGGGAAACAGTTGACTTGTATCTCAGTAAAGCACTGAATACACTGGGCTATTTTAAAGGAAATACTTCTCACTGAGATAAAATGGATTTCTTAATCAGGCCGCTGTATACTACATACTTTCCCGAAGGACTGCCGATCTACTTCTCACAAAGTTTTTACAATCTAAACTACGTCAAATAAAGTAGTTTTTTAAAACACATACTCCCCTAGACTTCTTGGCTTCTATTCATGCCCTACAACTGTCAACTGTGCTTCTCACTAAGAGTGAGTCCAGGGTCACTCAGCAGTGTGCCCAAGAGCTACGCAAAGTCTCTGTACCAACAGGCACATTTTCTTGGAGCTCGGTTTGAATGGATGGTCATTTAAACTCTGATTTTTATATTAAAATAAATCTATCTTTGAAATGAAATGCAAAATGGGCATGAATTTTTTAAATAAGTCATAAAAGAAATAATACCCTTAAGCAGGTAGCTTCAGGTTATACACACAAGCCAGGCTGGGGTAGGAGAAGAAAGGATGTTAGTCATAATTGGCTATTAGGGGTAGTTCGAGGGAAACACTTGAGAAGCTCTAAAAAACAGAACTAAGAAACTTAAGAGTAAAAATTATTACAATCTACTTTCCTGGCCCAAACCATTCCAGGAAGATGGGCACACTTCTTTCCATAAAGGCTTTTGCTCGGTCTTCTTTTCACCTGGGCTTTAAGACCTATCAGAGTGGAATTCCACTTCAGATCTTCTATAAAAGTATCTTAAGATTACCAGAAGTAAAATGCTATATCCACATTAAACCTAGACAACACTGAAAGTTACTTACACCTATTCATTTAACTATTTTTAGAATGCCTAACAAATATCAGGTTCACCCTGCTGAAGTCCTTTAACTGTGAGCTTGCACCTTAGTTCCTTTGACTATCAAAAGAACAGTGTTTTCTTTACTATTTCAACCAGAAAATTAGAAAATATAGGAAGGGCAAATAACTGCAAATGTTGGTAGAAGTGATTTCCTTATACTTTCTAAAAACATCCACTAACTGCCAAAATAGTCACATGATCAAGTTAGTAACCAGAGATGGAGGCACATAAAAGTAACACGCAGGTTATAAGGAAAATCATATGGAGAAACTTCACACAAGCGTATTACAAAAAGTTCGTTAAAAAAAAAAAAACAGAATTAAAAGATAATAAGAATCTTTCCATGAATTTTTTGAAGTACCGTCATATATCTAAATGAATTGTCCTCATTCAAATAGTCACTCTAGGAAACCACACATTATTTCAAGGAACCTTGAGCAAATCATGTGGAATACCTGATCTGAAAGAGCCTTCAAAGCCAGCTTTCACATCATACAAAACAGGAGGTTTCTTTATAGACACATCTCATGTCTGACTAAAGAAAACTATTTCCCAGCATGCCATCACCTAGCTTACAGAACAAACTTTAAAAAGTTGTGGCCTGACTCAAAATAAAATACACCCACCAAAAAGTAAAGGTCCACCACCACTGGGGATAGGTTTTAAAAATGCAATGAAGAAAATACAATTCCAAAGAAATAAACATCCAACAATGTGTCAACCTATTGCAACCTCCCAGAAATAAGTGTATAACCTTCCAAGTGTCTACTCTGAAAAGGACAAAATTCTTTCAAATATTTAAGTTACAATATAAAATTTATTTATTTGATAAACATTTCTTTGGGGGTGGACAAATTTTTGAAAAGGACAGAATTCTTTTAAATATTTAAGTTACAATATAAAATTTATTTATTTAACAAACATTTCTCCGGGGGTGGGGAGGAGCTAGTATTCAGCAATATTCCAGAGTGGTTTACCTTTTGGGGCTCTATTTTAATAACAGCTGTGAGGTGCTAAGCAAAGTCACATCATGGTCATACATTCTTCTAAAAATCCCTTGCCCACAAATATTCTTTGACTGTCCCAACAACATACATTGTCTTAATTAAAACCTGAAAATAAAACATCTGAATTTAGATGAAACAGGCAGCCAGCAATAAAATGACTACAGTATTATTCACACTTTAATTGCATTCAGAATCCACAATACACTCTGAATTTGTGGTAATGACCAGAAAATACCGTAAATGATAAATTCCTGGCAGGGGAGGGAGGGATGATTCAGTAATAAAATACAAAGTATCCATGTTTTAGGCCTTGTTAAAAAATTATTTTATACCAACAACTTTTTATTTAGTGGCCATTTCTAAAGAGAGGTCACTATACCTATTTGTCCCATGTATTCACAAAACTGGACTAATAAGCAAGAAAAATTCCCTTGAGATTTTTTAGCAAAATAGCTTAAGACCACATTAATCAAATGCCCCTGATCTTTCGAATGTTCATCTTTAGGAAAATTCAATATCCAAATTATATGGGATCTCCCATTACTATTAGCTTTGCCTTTTATACTGTACAGACCTGAATCCCTGTGAATGTACCTGTTTAAAGTAAACCCAGGGATCTTTCAAAGTCTGAAAATTCTAGTCACAAAAAGTAAATATGCAGAAGCAAATGATGGTTCCATTATTATGGATCTGCAGATACCACAGACAAACACAGTCTTCATATGAATGGCCCAAAGGGGATTTTAAAAACACCCTCAAAAATACCTACAGCTTTAAGAGTTTAAAGTTTATGTACATTCCTGCTAATAATATATATTATATACATATACAATAAAATTATTATCTGGTTCTCTGAAGTAAGAAATATATGCTAGGTAAAAGGAAAAACAAATGCACAAAAATAACCTCATTTCCTCCAATATATCCAATCACTGACAAACCAACATACCTTATTTTCTTATATTTGCAATTAGAGCTCTCCCATGCAGCTCTGTAAAAACTTCAGTGTTCCTATTTAGATTGTAATCTTTCTAATGGCCAATCAGACACAGCTTTACCTTTTTACAACAGTGTCCATGTCCTAAATGCCAACATGCTGGCATGTTCCCTGCCTGACCTCCTTCTCTTAACAGTACCTGCTTTGAAAGGGTAAATAAAATTAAGTCTCGGGCCGGCCCGTGGCTCACTCGGTAGAGTGCGGTGCTAATAACACCAAGGCCCCAGGTTCGGATCCCACATAGGGATGGCCGGTTCGCTCACTGGCTGAGCGTGGTGCTGACAACACCAAGTCAAGGGTTAAGATCCCCTTACCGGTCATCTTTAAAAAAAAAAAAAAAAAAAAAAAAATTAAGTCTTTCCCGGAACAATACTCTGAAAATTAATCAGTTAAGAATGGGAAGAAATAATTCCTAACTGCCACATAAATAGCAATTATCCACCCTAGGGAGTGCATTCCTTAACCAGAACATGCAAACCTCACATGTGCTTAGGCAAGAATAAATAAAAACCAGAATCTGACACAACTTGAAAACAGTCTAATAAGGATGTACCCATCTAGGATCCTGGTTAAAAGCAAGATTCTGGCACATTAGTTTAGGCTGAAAAGGTGTTTGTTCACCAGCAAGGTTTTGGGTAGCTCACTGCCTGCAGGAGGGCTGGAAACCTGGGCTCAAGCCAGCAGGGACCAAGGCAGGGCAAAGCACAGCCAAGGTCCCACCACACAACAGCCTGTTGGAGCCACTGCTGCAACCATGGCTTCACCACTGTAGACAGTCACCTCTGCGTACCTGGCCTCTGGACCTTAAACAGTGTCATCTGCCATTGGGACATTGGCCCCTCAACCATCCCAGCTGTCCCCAATAGTCTTCACAGACAGGCACTCAGACCACTCCCCTAAGAAAATGCCAGGGTTGATCAGATTGGCTGTGCTCAGATCACGTGCCCAATCTGATGGGCGAAGGAAGGTCGCTGCCCCCTGGCCTCAGCACAGGGAAGCTGAACCCACCACCCATCTGCCTTTGATTTCTACAAAAAAAAATGGAGGGAACCTAGCACAAAGACAGGATTTGTAGGGTCCCTCCCAGTTCTAAAATACTATGTATTTAATGCTTATTATACAAAACAGAAAAAGAAAGTTATGAATCTTACTGTTTCAAATACTAAGGAGTGAATAGCCTATTTCCTCAACCTATTTTCATAGAGAATGATCTTATGAAACCTACTCATTAAAACAAACCAGAGTATCCCTCTGCCAATTAGGTTCCTACTTTATCTATTTATAGATACACTTATCTTTCTAATTTTGGCTTGTGAAAACCAAGTTGAATTGATTTTCCCCAATGATACTAAAATACTGTTATACTGTTTAGAGCAAATTACAGAGGGGGATAAGAAAGTCTAGGTAGTTAGCTCATAAATGTGGAGACCCGGGCCGGCCCGTGGCTCACTCGGTAGAGTGCAGTGCTGATAACACCAAGGCGGCGGGTTCAGATCCCATATAGGGATGGCCGGTTTGCTCACTGGCTGAGCATGGTGCTGACAACACCAAGCCAAGGGTCGAGATCCCCTTACCGGTCATAATTAATTAATTAATGAAATAAATAAATAATAAATAAATAAATAAATAATAAATAAATAAATAAATAAATAAATAAATAAATAAATAAAGAGACCCCATGAATGGGATCAGTGCCCTCATAAGAATGAGTTAGAGAACCAGGTAGGTCTTTTTTGACCATGTGAGGACACATATACACTAGGAAGAGGGTATTCACCAAGAACCAGACCATGAGGGCACCCTGATTTCAGATTTCTAGCCTCTGGGTCGTGAGAAGTAAATGTTTGTTTTTCAGCCACCCAGGCTATTGTAATTTGTTGTGGCAGCTCAAACTAAGACACACAGCATGGAAAGGGCCAGAACTGGGTAAGTGGGTAGGCTGGTTGGTCCAGACTTCTAAGGTCCTATCCAACTAGGGTTCTAAAAAAAAAAAAAAAAATGATTTCCATAGTATGAAGGAAAAAAAAAAAAGCTGGAATTAAAAAGATAAAATTTTGAACTTGAACTAAAATGATAGACCAAACATAGGATGGGTTAGACCTAAGCCTAGGGGGTTTATTCAGTAAACTACCTAACACAATCTGAGATTTCACTA
>NW_007729382.1:8681-20195 GCF_000696425.1 Galeopterus variegatus | reverse complement strand
AGGCCTTGGTTCAAACTGCTGCAAAGTACAGCAGCAGGCCTACTAGCTATTACATCCAGCAGGTCCTACAGTCTTGACTATGGTTCTGTACTTCCTTGCATTTCACTGGAGGAAAGGGTGGACCCCAGTGCTAAATGCAAATAAGAGGTCAAAGGGGAAGAAAAATACAAAGTCTTTTTCCTTGACTGCAAGGAAAGTGTTACCTTGTACTGTTGCCATGGCACTGGGGAAATAGAGAAAGAAGCATTCAAAGTACCAGAGTGTGAAGAGAAAGGCACCAGTGAGAAGAGGACAAAAGGCAGGCAGAGGTTTCACTCCCTGGGTGGGAGTTCTGAGGCCTGCTGGATGGCAGGCAGAAAGCAAAGCTTTCAAAAGTGGCACTATGGGTTAGATGTGTCCCCCAAAAGTTCACGTATTAGAAACTTGATCTCTATTGTAGCAGCATTAAGAGGGCAGGAAATCCAATTAGGGACAACTACAATGTATACTGAGAAGTTAAAAGAAAAAAAAAAAAAAAGCAATAAGTAATGACGCAGAAAACAGAAAACAAAAAACAAAAAAAACAACAAAAGGGCTGGCCCGTGGCTCACTCGGGAGAGTGTGGTGCTGACAACACCAAGGCCACAGGTTCAGATCCCATATAGGGATGGCCAGTCAGCTCACTGGGTGAGCATGGTGCTGACAACACCAAGGCCACAGGTTCAGATCCCATATAGGGATGGCCAGTCAGCTCACTGGGTGAGCATGGTGCTGACAACACCAAGTCAAGGGTTAAGATCCCCTTACCGGTCATCTTTTAAAAAAAAAAAAAAAAAAGGTGGGTCCTTTCAGAGATGATTAGATTGTGAGGGCTGTGCCCTTGTGAATGGGTTGACCCATTCATGGAGTAACGGGCATGGTTCTGACGGCTTTATAAGGAGAACAAGTGAGAAAGTTAGTTCATTCTTGCTCAGCCTGTTCTTGCCATGTGACACCCTCCATTGCTGCAGAGTCACCACCCAGAGGAAGACCCTCACCAGATGTGTTCTCTGGACTTTGGACTTCCCATTTTCCAAGACTGTAAGGAATAAATTTCATCTCTTTATAAATTACCCAGCTTCAGGTATTCTGCTATAAGCAGCAGAAAAGGACTAATACAGTGACAAGGGCTGGAAGTGTGGGGAAGAGGAAGAAGTCAGAGCTGTTATTGAAAGGTCTTTGCCTCAACCCTCCCCAATTCCTATGTCCCCAGTAATCAAGGTACTTAATAGAATAGTTGGAAAAATAAAAATAAAAGAACACTAAGTTTCTAAGTTACCTATTTCACATTAGAGTATTTCTAGATAGATATTTCTGATATTTTCATCTTTTTTGCAAAATGTACCCTAGATTTCAACCAGCTAACTTAACCACCTAATGTAAATACACCTTAAACAAGATATGGCCCAGGAGTGGAAGGCTACATGGGGGGATGAAAGCAGCACATGCTATAACGTCAGGAAGAAGAGGGTTTATAGTCTATTTCTAACATTTACAACTCTGGAACCCTGGATAAGTCACTTGGACTGCCAAAGCTCTTGTTCTTTAACTGTTAGATTAAAACAGAAAGATTAAAAGAGATAACAAGTATAAAATGGCTAACTTATAATATAGTAAGTTGATATTCATTACTTTCCTTCAACAGTTCTAGTATCTTAACTTCTGCTCTAATACCACTAGTGATGGGAAAGTGGACCGTTCATTCCACTATTAGATAACTGGAATAATAGAATTTTTTTTTCTTATAAGATGACCAGTAAGGGGATCTTAACCCTTGACTTGGTGTTGTCAGCACCACGCTCTCCCAAGTGAGCCACAGGCTGGCCCCCAGAATTTTTAAAAATTGTACATAAAGTCCAAAATCCTCCTTAAGGCATGAATAGGCAATTTACAAAAGAAGAAATACTAAAACATGTATTCCCTCCCATCCACCATTTACACTTCTAAGAAAACATATATTCCCTTCCATCTACCATTTACACTTCTAAGAAAACATATATTCCCTTCCATCTACCATTTACACTTCTAAGAAAACATATAAACATATATTCCCTTCCATCCTTCCATCTACCATTTACACTTCTAAGAAAACATATATTCCCTTCCATCCACCATTTACACTTCTAAGAAAGTTCCTAAGAAAATAAGTGGATGTTCTTGGCAGCACTGTAATGAAAAACTGGAACCAACAAAAGTTCCACCATTCAAATAAATTAAAATATCACCATATGATGGAAAATATAGTCACCAAAAGTGTTTATGTTGAAAAAATATTTGAAGTGCATATGAGAGTTCCAAGGCTAATTTCCTTATTTTACAGAAAGCTCATAAAAATCCTTTTTTTTTTTTTCCTTTTTGTCTTTTTTACTGACCGGTAACGGGATCGCAACCCTCGGTGTCGCGCCCGTACCGGGGACCAGCAAAGGGATCGCAACCCTCGGTGTTGCACCCGCACCGCGCTCAGCCAGTGAGCGGGAACCGGTCTCCACATGGGATCCGAACCCTCGGCGGGAGCGCCACCGCGCTCCCAAGCGGCGCACTCTCCAGTGCGCCACCGGGCCGGCCCATAAAAATCCTTTTTAAAAATAAAATGTCCAACAGAAAAATGAACAAAGGCAGTTTACAGAAAAAAGAAATACAAATGACCAATACATATACATTGCTCAACCTTACTCATTATTAAATAAATACAAATCAAATTGGGATACCATTTTTCACCTATTAAAAATTATAACATCCGTGATACCCAGGACTAGCAAAGGCGTTTTGAAACAGGCACTCATACTCTCCCCTGGTGGGAGTGTACGTAGACATTCCTAATGTTTACCAATATCAGGGTCTCTTCCATCTCTGGGAAAATAACAATTCCCTGCCATCTTGAGGTTGGGCACATACAGATGGAAGTAGTCAAGTCTATGTGTTCCAGAATCAGATAGCTGGGTTCAAATCCTAGATTTCACTTACCATGTGACACAGGAGAACTGTTTAACCTCTGTAGGCCTTCGTTTCTTCAAATGTATAAAAAGGATAATCACAGTTACTACCTCATAGGGATATTTTAGGGATGAAATTAAATTCTAGCACAATGTGTGGCACATGTATTAGTAGTAACAGAAATCACTGATCCTACTAAGTAGCAGGCACTGTTCTATGTATTTACTTATAGTAACTGATTTTATCACTCCATAAAGATTAAGTATTTGTATAAGAATATTATTGCTGCATTGCTTATAATTGCCAATATCTAGAAAGAACCAAATTGTCCATCAGTAGTGAACTGGACAACTAAACCGAAGTATGCAACCAGTTAATGTTAGTTGTTTTATTACTCATCATTTTAATATGTCTACATGGGCTCTGAGATAATGGACCTTTTTTGTTTTCTTTATACTTAACTATATTTAAAAAGACAGTAACAAAGAGATTTGTCTTTTGAAAATACAAATTATTTTCATTGATATGAGTTGTATAGAATGTTAAATGAGAAATGCTAGTGCAAAACAATATGTATAGCACAAATTCATTTTTATTAAAATATATTTAATGTTATATGAATAAATGTACATAAGTAAATCCAGATATGCACTAAAATGTCACCAGTGGTTTCTCTGGGAGGTGGATTCTAGATTACTTATACCCTTTTCTTTTTGCTTATCCCTATTTTCTGATTTTCCTAAAATGAACATACATTGCTTATGTAATAAAATTTTAACTGTCATAACTGATTTCCAACCAGAGAAGCTACAAAGGAAGAGGTTAAATTGAGAAGCTTCCAATGATGTAACCAGAGATAGACTTTAAGGTAAAAACAAGTGTATAACACATGCTTTCCTGAGAACCCGTAAGTTAGATATGATCACTAATAAGGCACGTAGCAACTGATAATCAGTGGCTAAGACTGCCACCTTCCACTGGACCAAGCTCCCACCTGACTTCAGGGAGGTGTGCTAGGATTTAAGAACCAGAATCTGAACCCACGTAAATGACACAGGAGCCAAAGCAGGTAACACAGCTTAGAGCTGAAGCTGGCTGAAAGTCCAGAGGGCACCACAGCAGGGTTGAAACCAGTGCACGCAAACACACTGGATTGCAACACTTGTTCCATGGCAGCAATTCCATAATAGACCCTGCGTGAACTGGAAAAGAATAACTAGAACATTCAAAATACCTTTTGAAAATTATTTTGCATCATGACTTGTCTTGAAATATCAAGCCCTGAATAAGCAAGGAAGGTCAAAGGATTTTGTTCAGATTTGAAAACAGAGAAATGTGAGGTTATACTCAGAAAATCTTGTTGGTGAGATTTGAAAAATCTGAAAACTGACAAACTATCGACGATGCAAATTTCAATTTGCCTCTTCTCTCCTTAACATCTCTATGTAACCTGAGACAGCTAAGTCTACAGGCTGGACTGAACTAGGGTCAAAAAGCCTACAGACACAGTAATTTGGCAATGGGGTTTATACTGCAGGAGTAGGGAGCAGTGGGCAGCAGGTGTAGGATGTTCCTAGATCTGCACCACTGCCAGTCTCCTCACCTTGTTTATGCACCAGACACTGCTTCAGATCACTGCTTTACGGGGACCACTTCTGAGGAGTAAAGCGGTCATACACTTTTCTTTATCGTCCTCTCTGTCTCTCCATCTCTCAGTCTCTCTCACTGACACTGACTCCCTCTCTCTCTGAATCTCCCTCCCTTCCTCTCCCCCACCCTCTTACCCCTCTTACCACTACACTAAGACCAGCAATAGACCACAACCACAGAAGAACTTCTGGGGAGCAGCAAAGCAATTCAGTCTCAAAGAAATCAAGCCAGACAGGCAGTCCGAATGCCTACATTCCTGCTAGAGTTGGCTATATGACCTCAGTCTAGTCTCTTTAGTACTGTGGGCCTAATTTCTCATCTACAGGATGAATGGGTAAGAAGAGACTTCTGAGATTCCTTTTCTGGTTTAAAATTCTGTGATTCCATGACAGCTAAATAAAGTCACTAAACAGGAGAACCACCAAGACTTTGGGAGGAGGCAGTATACGCAGGTACTTCAAAAAGTTCACGGAAAAATAGAATTAAAAAATAATACAATTTTTCCATGAACTTGTTGAAGATCCCTCATATAATACCTTTATTTTATTTTTTCACTAAATGTTCCTAAAATGTATGTCACCAAGAAGTATATCCAACTAGACCATGGATCCACGTTTTAAATTTTATACATTGTAATTAAAACCAGAATGTCTTGTTTTTACTTCGGATTCTTCAGATCTTTCTATTCATAATGAGTAGCTCTTACATGAAGTAAACTGAGTTTTATCTTAGGCAGCATATTCTCACTAGACAACAGAACTTTTAGCATTTGAATTAATAGAATCAATAGCATCTTTCACTCCAAAAAAAGAAATTGCTATTTTGGTATGGTCTGGCCAATGTTTCTTCCAAGGAAAATATTATTATTTTACTACTAATATTTTATTACTGCTTATATGTGAGTGAAGTCCTTATTTTGATATTAAACAAATCATGTTTTTCAAAGTACGAAAAAAAATGCTCTTCTACCCATAAAATACATTAATGCAAAAGTAGGTTATTAAGTCATTTATTGCGTAAAGAAATGGTTTTTGTTTTTCTCTGCTGTGGAAACCTCCAAAGCATTGAGAAGTAGAATAGTGTCTTTATGCAGAAATCAAATTTAATCTTGACTGAATTAATGCTTATTACATAACTTATTTATTTATTTATTATTTGATTTATTAATTATTATATAATACTTTTTTTTGAAGGTGACGTAGAGATCTGCTTTTATTTTATTTCTCATTTCAAGTCACTGTGTCTTTAACGAAAGGGCTAAGCTATAACTTGGTCATTCTCCAGATCCAAGAGGAAATGGATTGTAGCAGTTATGCCTTTGTAGAGCAGATGTTTTGGCTGGAATATACTTACATATATTTTAAATATACAAAAAAAGTATTAAAATATATTTTAAATATACTTACCTATATTTTAGCAGATTTTGTGAAAAAGTCGAAAGTATAACAGGTTCCCTGACTACAAAGAGCTTACAATCTCATGTGGAAATCAAATATATACATATGATAAACACTAGTGAAGGGCCTACTGCATGCAAACACTACAGAAGGCATTAGGAATGTGAATATGACTCTATCTCTGCTATAAAGCGGCTCACGAGCTGCTGGGGAAGCCAGACCTGTACAACCCAGACACAGCTAACCTCCCAGTACTATCTCAATGCACTTACTGTGCGTAGTCCGGTGTCCTTCCCAGGAATGCGGAGCTTCCAGGGTAAAGAGAGAGGGGAGGAGATGGGAATATATTGTCTCATAGTCACCTCTTGTTATTTCTTCTTTTTCTCCTGGAGGTATTCCCTCTCTGCAGGTAAAAGTAGGGCCTTGTTTGGTTGATTGGTTGATTTGTTTTTATCAGTTCGACAATCTTTATCTTTTAATTTTGGAGCATTTAGTCCATATACATTTAAGGTAATCACAAACATATTTGGGTTTACATCTACCATCTTATTTTGTGCTGTCTGTCCCATCTATTTTATCTTTCATTTCTTTCTCGCCTCCTTTTGAATTGATTTGTTTCATATTATTCCATCTCCTCCACAGCCCCCAAAACAAGTTTAGGAGCTATTCACTCTGTTTCTATGCTTTTATTATCCTAGAAATTACCATAGGTATATTCAACTTACCAAAGTGTAAAGTTAATCAATTCTTTTATTCTTCTGCCTGACCTTAAATACTTTACTACTATTAACATCCTTTACCACCTTCGGCCACAGTGAATTTATTTCCAGTTCCCTAAACTCCTTACGTAGCTTCTTATTTCTGGTCTTTGCACTTGGCTGCTCTCTTGAGCTGGAATGCCACTCCTCTCCTCTTTACATTCCCTTCCCAACCTGGCTAAATCATGCTCACCCCTCAGGTCCCACTTCTCAGGGAGTTTTCTGTGAATTTCCCTGTGCTGTACCTGTCTTCCCTCCTAGACATTAAGCTACAATGGTCAAGAACTGTTGGGCACTAAGCTCCAACATATAAGGGTCTGCCTAGATTACTGCTAAGCCCTCAGCACCATATAATGGGTGCTCAGTAAAATTTGCTGAATGAACAAATGAATGAATAAAATAGTTTCAAGGCATAGAAAAATCAGGAAGGAAGCAAAAATGGATGCAGACTACCCAAAATGAATAACAAAGTCCACTCATTATAGAAATAGACTACCATGGTGACTTAAGAGTGCAGATTCTGGGGCCAGACTGAATTCAAATCCAGATTCTACCACTTACTAGTGGGTGACCCTGGACAAGGTACTTAACTTCCCTGTGACTTTGGAAAATGGGGATAACCATAAAACAGCCTCATCAGACTGCTGCAAGGAATAAATGAGCTAATTCTTAAAAAGTATTTAGAATACTTCCTGTTAAGATTCTGTATATTTACAATACAGCTGAATGTCTAGTTGTTAAATAGCATTACTGCATCATATTCCTTAATAGACCCTTATTTAAAACCTGGTTATTCATACATTAAAATTATCCTACCATAATGCCTTTATGTTATGGTAGAGATTTACAGCCCATAAGGAATATGTCACCATATTTCAATATTGCAAAACAATCAACCAGAATCACCAAAAAAAGTTAAACAGCATTAAGTACATACATTAAAAACACAGAAAAGAGAGTAAAGAGAGTAACAACACACTTTTTAAAGAATTCTACCAAAAAATAATCTAAAGAAAGCATTTGAGCATTTGAAGGAACAACTTTCAGTTTTTTAAATAAGGTAATAATATAATGTTGTGAATGTTGTAGTCTTACTGAATTTTATTATAATTCCTTAATTCCTTAATTGTAGCTATAAAAAGTGGCAAGTTTTTAAAATTTCCAAATTATCTGAAAATATCCTCCAAATAATAAAATTATTTGTTATTCTTCCACTGGACAGGAAAAAAATTATTAAAGTTGTTTTGGAGTTTTCTCTCTAAATATTAAAACATTAGAATGATGTATTTCATTTTCCTAGATGCCAATTAAATATTTTCTAATTTTATTTTAATGGATACTTTTTGACTCTAAATAACACTATGTTATAATCATATTTAATTATCAAGCTTTGCTGTCTATAATCTACCTCACTTATTACCTGAAGTTCTTTTTTATTTTATTTTTTTTTAAAGATGACCGGTAAGGGGATCTTAACCCTTGACTTGGTGTTGTCAGCACCACGCTCACCCCGTGAGCTAACCAGCCATCCCTATATGGGATCCGAACCTGTGGCCTTGGTGTTATCAGCACCCTTGGTGTTGTCAGCACCACGCTCACCCCGTGAGCTAACCAGCCATCCCTATATGGGATCCGAACCTGTGGCCTTGGTGTTATCAGCACCACACTCTCCCGAGTGAGCCACGGGCCGGCCCATTACCTGAAGTTCTATTTAAAGACTATGATTCCAGTTGTGTCTGAAATTCCTAAGCCGCAAAATGTAGCACAGCAATAGGACCTCAAAATACTCATTGGATAATGTCATAATAAAACCACATTAATTTAGATTAATTGTGAATTTGACGCTTCTCATACAGAGAATAACTGAAATTGGGTTAAGTAGAAGTACTTAAAGAAACTGAATTAATAGATAAAAATTATTATAATTAGAATTTTAGTGATAAAGTATTCAAAGGCACCTGAAAATTGTCCCTATCTTTGGTGTTTAGTTTTTTACTTGTTTTTATTTGTTCGTTTTATTTTGGTTTTGCTATCAAACATTGGGTACCTCACATAAGCTGCACTGTGATTCTCATTTAATCCTTAGAATGCTCCTGCAAGGTTTGTGTTATTATCCCAATTTAGGTCAGAAAATATACTCAGGGATCAGAGGTTTCGAAACAGTTTATCTGGCTCTTTCTACCTCATGACACACTCTTATCAAGCCCATAAGCTCTTGCTTGAGGTAAGAAGTGTCAAATCAGCACAAAATCGTTCAATGCTTGAAAAAATCTCAAGTATTTTTGTATGTAAATATAAATTTTTGTATTTTTGTGTGTAAATTTACACACAAAAATAAACAAAATATAGTAAAGATACACAAAATATAGTAATGGTGCTATATTTTGTTTATCTGGTTAGCAGATTTATCACTAATGCTACTTTTGAAGAGTTGGACATTTCACTGAGTGTCCCTAAAGGATTCGTTAAACCCAGTGGGCCTAACCTAGCCATCTGCAAACTGGGTACAAAAGAGAGTACTCCTATGCAGACTAAAATGTGTCAGAGCAAAGAGCCAGGAGTGAAGAGATGAGGAGTTTGTCCTGTTATGCATTAGCCATGAAGACCTGAGGAAAATCAGCTAACTTTTCTGAGCCTCGCACCAAGTTCCCACTGTAACTACCGCTACGATCACAGGACTAGTAATGTTTCCCTGCCTGTCTCACAGAGTTCATGGCAGGGTCCAAGGACACGGTGTGCGTAAGAGTACTTTGTAAATTATACTTAGTGCCATATTATAATTTAGCAAAGCATTTTCACTCTATCTTTTTACATATTTTACATCTACAGCACTCCTGGTATTATTTATGCAGTTTTAGAAGCAAATTCTTTTTAGAGGTGTAGCTTAAATTTAAAAACTGCTAGTAAATAAATGACATTAGGTTTACAGAAATTTGGTTTTTTTTTTAATCTATTTTGCAACATGAGCTATAATTGCATGAGCTAAATCTGAGTATACACACAAAATAAGAAACAAGGGCCTAGCCTTTAACTCAGTCATACTTTCAACAAATATTTACACAGTACCTACCATGCGCCAAGCACCACACTAGCAGCTGGGCAATAACATGAAACAAAGCAAAGTCCTTAGATATCTTTGAATCACTTGCGTCAAATAGTGCCTGGCACACAGTAGGCACCATGGAATGTTAGAGATAAAAAAAATGTACATGAAGAAATTAGGTATATAAAGATGACCAGAAAGAGGGCTGTCACTAGAAAAGTTGCTTATACCTATATACTGACTAAATAAAACACTCTAGTTCTTGAGACTCAGTGCCTTGTTTTAACCTGCTCCACTAGAACAGCATCATGAAGGGGATGGAAAGCCCTAGCCCCAAACTGTAAAGTACGACACACCTGCCTCTCTATTATCAGAGAAATAAAATTGAAACAGATGAAAAGCAGACAAATAAATCTCTAATTTAAAAAGTAAATAAATCCCCAAGTGCAAAACCTGCTTTTCATCAATAAATAAATCAGGAAAGGCAGCATTTCTAGGCCATGACCCTTGGGTCCACCCTGGCACTTACAAAACAGCTTTCCTAATTAGTCTAATCATTGCTTCTGTTCCACATGGTTGTAGCTACCTAATTACCCAACTCAAAAATGTTCACCCAACCCCCATGCCAGGCCCCTCCACATCTCTATTTCCAAACACACGACTTACAGCATTTTTCCACAGGAATATTAATGACATCACTACATGGAAACACGAGTATTGATTTGGGGGAGTGAAAGAGAACCCAAAGTTTGGGGACATTTTTTTCCTTAGAAACTTCTAAGGAACAAGTAAAAGTTCTAATATTCCTTCAGAAGTATGCAAATAAGAGTAGAGAAAATAACTTTGGTTTCTGAAATCCTCTTAATCATCGTTTTAGAAATCTATAGCAATGGAAAAGTGACAGAACAAAAATATGTGTTTTTGCCCCATAGTGTGAATGCTTGTTGGAATGGAGCTTATCATTTTGGCATGGGGACTTCAAAACCAAGTGCCAGCCAGGACCAAGCACATCACGTGACTGCCACTGTGTTTGACATAAACAGCAGCCCTGCAGAGTAAGCACCCCAGGTAAGGGTAGCTTCGGTTCTGTAGGCATTCTCTTTCAAACCGCCTCTATTTAATTGCTCCTGTTATAAAAATTTTCTAAGGAAAAAATGAAAAGCATGCCACAGGGGCTGGCCAGTCAGCTCAGCAGGTTAGAGCGTGGTGTTATAACACCAAGGTCAAGGTTTGGATCCCCGCACTGGTGGGCCACCAAAAAAAAAAAAAAAGAGCATGCCAGAGATAGCAATGGCCATAAATGGAGAAACCCAAAGTAGTGGGCTGAGTATGGTAAACCACCACTTGGTGAACGTCTCCTGTGCACTAGCTAGGTACTGTGCTGATGTTCTAGAAGCAAATTTTTTGAAGCACTTCAGCTTGCCCTATTATCTCAGGTGTTGCTGGGTCACTGGACTGATTTCTTCTGGTTTCAGTCCCATTTTACAGGCACTTCAGAATGAACTTTTTGGTAAAGAAAGAAAAAAAAAAAAAAAAGGAGAGAGACCAGAAGGAACTGAGAGGATCAAAAGAATTAAAGGTGCAGAAACCACCAAAAAATATATAGTTATTTGATGTTTTACTTTTATTATATAGAAGAGCATCAAATAAAAAAAGAAACAATTTTTAGGCAGAAAAAAATTACCCAAAAGAACAAAAATAGGTTAGATGATTT
>NW_007729382.1:6161-7996 GCF_000696425.1 Galeopterus variegatus | reverse complement strand
GAAAATTACATTTTCTGTGCTCATGATAACTTCTTCTTATATAATTTATATCTTTTTAAACAAATTTAAAAACCAACAACAATAAGTATCCTAACAAATAGGATTTGCTTTTGTTTCTTCAAGCCTCCTCTCAAGGCCTTCCCTGGGAGTGGAGTTTAGGATAAACTATCCACCTGCTGCTTGTTGAACTAAGTTGCTGTGTCACATGCCTTAGAACTGTGTTGGAATCAGCGGTGAAGAAACACCTGATCTGCCTAATCCTCGTTCTCAAGCAGCTTATAATCTAGGTGGAAGAAGCCGAGTAACACACGACATCCAACAACAATGCCACAGTACGGCAACTCCACCCACTCTGTCCATCAAGCCAGTGATCTCTATTTCATCCTTTCTCTCCTCACATCCTGTCAATCATTAGGTTCTGTCGATCTACACAAAATGTGGCTCATTTATCTTTCCACCTGTCTGTATCACAATTGCCACCAACCCTGTCGAAGAAACCTTCATCTCTCACCTAAAAAACCTTCCTAATTGACTGATCTCCTGGCTTCCCTTCTTGCCCTCTCCAATCCGTTTTCCACACTGCATCCAGAGTGATCTTTTTAGAATTCTAAACTGCTTACAGCCCTTCAATGACTTCCCATTTTCATAAGATAAAATCCAGGCACCCTATTTTAACTATGAGGTCCTGCTTGATCTGGCCTCTGCTTACCTTTCCAGTTCCATCCCCTCCATTCATTCCTCCACCACCCCGTCTCACTCACTTGGCTCGGCCCCCTGGTCTGATTTCAGTTTTTCTGTGCTAAGCTCTTTGCTGCCCATGGCCTGTGTGCTTGCTGCTCCTCTACATGGCATATGCTTCCTCTGGCCAGCCCCATTTCATTTGCCACAGACATCTGCTGTTTCTGCCTGCCCGGCACTCTTTCTTCTGGGCACAGAGCCCCTCTTTTCTTCTGTAAATCACCTCTCTCTCATTCTCACTCCATGTGGTTTGACTTAAACTGACAACTTCCCCCTCATCCTCAGCCAGGGCCATGCACGTGGGCATGTTACTCAGGCCCAGCCCAGGTAGTCCATCCCCTTGTCCACAGGGATAGACACATAAATCAAGCCTATCCTATCAGAATTAATTCCAGAGATTTTGCTGGAAATACTGGGAACAGGCATGCTGTGGGGCCAGATGATGGGTAATGGCACTGAACACTAAGCAGAGGCTATGCCATGGCAAAAAAAAAAAAGGTTTGGCCACAGCCTCTTCTCCCTCTAATTGTAATTCTGATCCTGGTAGATCAGGATCAGGAGGATGAGGAAGAAAAGATACAGGACAAAGAGTCAAATCTCCAATCTTGGCTCAACAAATTACTAGCTATAAGATCTTGAGTAAGTCAATTAATTAATCATTGTAGTTCTTAGTTCCCTCATCTGGAAAATGTCAAAGTAGGACTAGATATTTTCTAAGGACCATGTCAGCTGTGATTCCACATCCTTCTTATAAAGGCATAGCATCTTTATAATGGACTCAACAAAGCCAGCCCTAACCAGTATCATTTAAAAACTACAAAAGCCTCTTTCCATTGACTCTATACTATGATGAGAGTGTAAAAGGTTCCACCTTTCCAGAAAGGAATGGATTTGGCGACCGTAAAAAGTTCATATCCTTGATTCCAACTCCACTGTTAGGAAAACGTCCTATGAAAATAACTAGAGATACAGACAAAAGTTTATATATAAAGTATATTTATAAAGTTCATCACAGTATTTTTTTTTTTCTTGTCCAGCAACGGATCGCAACCCTCAGTGTCGCGCCCATACCGGGACCGGCAACGGGATCGCAACCC
>NW_007729382.1:3749-5248 GCF_000696425.1 Galeopterus variegatus | reverse complement strand
GCCACCGGGCCGGCCCTCATCACAGTATTTTTACATAACAGTGAAAAACTAGAAACATCCTAACTATCCAACAATATGAAATGGTTAAATGAATTATGGAAGAGCCCTAAGACTAAATAGTATGTGGCCATTAAAAAAAAAAAAAAAAAAAACTTGCGAATAGTTTTAATGACATGGATATATGTTCATAATACAATGTTAAGCAAAGTAAAACATCATGTAAAACTGTATATACTATATGAATGCTCACACATGCTCCAAATAAGAGAAAAAATGGAAATGCCTCCAAAAGATTAAAAGAATTTAATCTCTGCAAACAGGGATTACAGTTGATTTTTGTTTCCTTCTATAAATATTTCAATATACTCCAAACTATCTACAATTGCCAAAACATTTTTTTGTAACCAGGAAAAAGTTTAAAATTAGAAATTTTTTACTTTTAATATAAAATTTTTAAAATTAATTACACAATCCAAGAAAACACTGCATATGTCCATGAATACCTTCACCAGAGTCCTACCATGCATGCACCTACTCTTCCATGGTCTATAATTCCCATGATGATTACATTCACTAATGGATCAACTAAAAAGAATGCTGAAATGTTATATTAACATAGTAACACAGTCATCTCAGTTTTGTCAAAGTGCTTTAAGATAATTGAGGGGATGGGGAAGCAAAATATTGCCTCCAAAGACAGTTAAAATATTCATATGGTCTTCTAGCCCTCTCCCACTAACCCAGATAAATCTATCAACTCAGCAGCTGACACCTAAGGCCTAAGAAAATGAGATGTAAAAATTGGGGTGGAAGAAGCTGACAACCACAGCCCAAAGAAAATAGGGCAGCACAAAGACAGGTCTTACATAGATCCAACTCACTTTTACATAGGTCTCTCTCTAGTAGCACTTGGAGACTGACAAGTCAAGTTTATAATGCTTTTGACCAGACACTGCTATAGATACAATATTGGACTAGAAGTCAGACTGAATTTCTAGGGGTAAAAATCTGCAAACAATAAACATAACAGAAGTGATTCTGGGGGAAATGGTATTCTCTCTCTCTCTCTCTCTCTCACTCTTAACACCCAGGGAGGATTCACAGTGCAGCCAGAGGTCAGCTGTGACCTACAGGGAGGACCTTCTCTGCCTGCTTTGCCTGATAGCCAAACCTCCAGAACTGGTCTAAAACTGATAATGCCTGTAGAACAAGGAGGAGAGCTCTGGAATTGCCAAGTTGTGACACCACAAAAACAGCTAGAGACATTTTAACAGATTAATTCATACACGCACAAAACAAACTCTGTTAAGACAGAGGTGTTATTTTAAGCATTTGTTTCAATGTCAGAACTTTTAGACAAAGGCATTTAAGACATTTTGTCCATGCTCTTGCTGTGGATTGACTGAATTGTGTCCCTGAAGTTCATATATTAGAAGTTTACTTCCCACTGTAACTGCTGAGGGTGGGAAATCCTATTATGGTAACGGAAAGGTGGGGCC
>NW_007729382.1:2286-2990 GCF_000696425.1 Galeopterus variegatus | reverse complement strand
CATAAGAGGTTAGTCTCTCTTTGCTCCACTATTTTCTGCAATGTGAGACCCCTGGGTCACTGTTGCCACCACCAACACCCTCACCAGATCTGTTCTCTGGACTTTGGACTTCCGAGAGCCTCTCAAACTGTAAGCAATAAATTTCGTTTTCTTATAAATCACCCAGTTCAGGTATTTTGTTATAAGCAACAGAATCGGACTAATACAGCTCTAAACTGAAAATAAATTAAGGATCTGAATTAGCACCTTCAAAATATCTTCAAAATAACTTTTACCCACACTTAAAATTCCCTTGACTAATTTATCATAATAGCTATACTTTTACTGAATACTTACAATGTGCCAAACATTGGGCTAAGCGTTTCACAAGCATTATCTCCTCTACTTATTTAATCCTCACAAAAGCACCATAATACCCCCATTTTACCAGTGAGGAAAGTGAGGCTCACAGAAATTAATACATTGCCTAAAATCAGACCACCAGTGAAACGTGGGATTCAACCCAGGTCTGTCATATGCCATCATGAAGTCACAATGTTTTCAAACCAGTATATGGTAGAATATTTTCAAGAGGTTTATACTTACAGAAAAAGTTTCATGCTTTATTGTGAACTTATATAACTAACAAGGATCAAACCTCAAACTATAGTAATTCCAATTGTGTGCTGACTGACCAAATGGTTTGTCTTACTAAATCAAGGCAA
>NW_007729382.1:0-883 GCF_000696425.1 Galeopterus variegatus | reverse complement strand
CATTACAAAAAGAATCTGATTTTAGATTTACTAGAAAAATCACAAACTTTGCCAAGACTGGGGAGAACTTCAAGTTTCCTTCATTTGAACAATTGGACAACTCACCCAATGATCAATTCCTGTGTCCTTGTATAATCCAAATATTCATAATGGAAACATTTAATCTAGACTATCCAAGCAATAACCTAATCTCTGTCCAAATGCATCAAAGATAGAAAGCTGCTTTAGTTTTTCAAACAACTGTTAGAAAATTCCTTCTTATTTTGAATTAAAATCTGCTATTCCATAAATTCCTCATCTGTGTGCTTTTTAGAGAAAAATGGAATGAGTGTATTCCTTTGTTACATTAAGTTTGTCCTAAAGGTTTCTTCCAACATAGTGAACTATAACCTAACTTGATGTGCAAGCAGACTATATACCTATCCTTATAACAAGGAGCCCAGTCTCAGCCAGTTACAGGCAGCCATGTTCAAACCTTGTTCAAATAAGGCAAACCCCCAGCTATAACCAATCCAGCTGTTTCTGTACCTCCCTTCCTTTTCCTGTACCTCACTTTCCTTTTTCTGTATATATAAATCCTAGCTGACCATATGGCAACCCTGGAGTAGCTCTGAATCTATTCTGGTTCTGTTAAATTTGTCTAAAGTTTTTCTTTTTAACGTCTTTTTCCATAGTCAGTTTTCTCTCTAGATCATATTCCTCTGGTTTCAGGCTCTCCATCTATAAAGTGTGAGTCACGACAGTACTTACCCACTTTATGGGGGTTTGGGGAATCAAATGACAGTGGGAGCAAAGTATGTTTGGCATGGTGCCTCTCACCTTTCAAAACTCTTCATGTGGGCCGGCCCGGTGGCGCACTGCTGCAGTACGCCGCTTGGGAGTG
>NW_007729381.1:235257-242820 GCF_000696425.1 Galeopterus variegatus | reverse complement strand
GATAGGAAATTTTCTCTTTATAGAATTATTCTATTAATAAATGGAAAGAATTGATAGAATATCATCATTGTGCATCCCTTAATGAATTAAAGGGTCTGTGCAGTGGCTGCCAACATCACACAAAGAGAAACAGCTAGATATTACATTCCTCCGGATGGAAGAACACACCACCACTTACAAAGCAGTCTTGAAAAAATCTTCCTGTTTCTGATCAAGCCCCTAGATCCAACTACCCTATTTACAGGAAATTACAGAGGAGAGAGTAACATGTCAAAACACTGTGGGGATGTAATGAGCAAATCCAAACTGGGAAACTCTGTACAACAAATCACCCAGTTTCTTCAACAACAACAACAACAAAAATTCAAGGAAATAAAATGATAAGAGGATCCTGTAGATTGCAAGAGACTTAGAGACAGTAACCAATTGCCATTGATGGGCCTTATTTAAATCCTGATTCAAACAGACAATTTGTAAAAATTAAAATGCACACATTAATATATTCATGAAACAACTGGAGGTGTGAACACTGGATACTGAACAGTTGATGTTTTTGTGGGATTACTGTTAATTTTGAGGGAGGTTGTGATAATAATGATTATTTTGAAGGGTCTTTACTTTTAGAGATACGTACTTAAAATTTCATGGATGAAATTTAAAAAGAAAGAAAGAAATCACCCTAGAAACAGTAGAGAAATCACTATAGATGTGGAAGAGATGTCATTCATTTCAGCAACGTGTCATTTCCTTAACCTCCCTACTCCCCAGAAGTCAGAGTTTAATCTATTGATTCGTGGATGGACAAAGTGAGCCTGCTTAGGAGGCTGGAATTTCAGCTACAGGAGCTGGGGGGACACTGAGTAGGGAGTTTTTTCCATGTTGATTTAGTCTTGTCCCTCATCACCTGGCTCTGACACCATGGCCCCCGTATTAGTATTGGTCTGCTGTAACAGACTGGATGGCTTTAGCAACAAAAATTTATTTTTTTACCATCATGGAAGCTGGGAAGCCCAGGATCAAGGTGTGGCTGATTTGGTTTCTGGTGAAGGCTTCTCTTCCTGGCTTGCAGAAGGCTGTCCTCTTACGTGGCAGGAAGAGAGAGAAAGAGATCTCTCTCTCCCTTCCTCTTTATAAGGCCACAGTCCTACTGGATTAAGGCCCATCCCTTATGACCTCATTTAAATTAATTACCTCCTAAAAGCCTTATGCCCAAATACAGTCACATTGGGGGTCAACACTTCAACATATGGATTTGAGGGGATGCAATTCAGTCCATAGCACCCCCATGCAGGATTCTCCTGCTCAGTGCTGGGTCCAGGCCAGATCTCTTTGTTAATAGCCAAGTACCTGAGAGGATCCAGCTACACGAATATTTGCTGGACTCCATGACAGCCCACATGGCTTTGCACTGTCTGCCAGAGCTTGGCTGAATTAATTAGATCAAATCAAAGAAGAGAGCCTGATAGGATATTGCCTTTTGATAGTCCTTTCCATCGTAAGCCCAAGTACCGAATGTAATTAATCAGTCACATGGCAGAAAGGGGCAGGTTGTTTTCTTGCGTGTAGTTTAGTTTAATCTTGAGAAAGCTTTTTCTGCAAGGACCGCACACATTTAACTCACCTGCTTTAAAAAGTAGGAATAATGAACATGGAAGCAAATCTAATGAAACAATGCATTCTAGCAGGAATACTTAGTATTAGGAGCAGTTGGAAGGTGGGGGAAGGAGGAAAGAGCAAAAAGACAAGGATAAAGAGAAAAAGAACAATAACAAAGGAGGGGCACAGGGCAAACATGGAGAGGAGGAAGGAATTTCAGGAGACGGGAGGAGGGCTAGAGAGCTCTATGGAGGAAGGGCAGGCACAGGATCCAAGACTAGAACCAGCAATCCAGGGAGGCAGAATGCGAGGGAATAGCTGGGAGCCACCGAGGTTGGTGCTTCTTAAAATAAACAGCTCTTATTTCTCTCTGAGGTTGATTTGGGCTGAGAGCATAGAAGATAAAATCAGTCTTTTTTAATTGTTACGTTAGTTAAATATTGTTCTCGCTTAGTTCTTCTTCAGCTTTACGTAATCAGATAGTGTAAGTGGAAAAGCTATAAGCTCCAAGTGAACAAAATTAGTTCTGGAGTTTCAGAACCACATCGACCCAACTGTAGAATGAAATCAAGTCAAGGATCAAAATGCTTTTATCCGTGCAGTGTAAGCTTTTTAATTCATGAGGCAGACATTGCTGGTTGCCTCATCAATAGCCGTTCTCCCATGTTTGCTAATGGAACAATGGTTTTGTTTGGATGATGATGTGCCTTAAGGTGCAGAGGCAATAAGTGACCATAGGCTAACCAGTTCTGGCCATCCCCCTCCTCACTGGTAGTGACTGGTCTAGGGGTGGGCAGTGAGGTGTAAGGGAAATCTGCTTGGGGGCTTATGGAAAAGAATTTCTTACTGAAAATGGGGAGAGTTTCTTCTTGCTCCGGATGCTGTTGTGCGAGGATGTGCTGTTGCAGCCAGATTGTGACCAGGAGTCCAGGAGCACCACCGAGACGCTGCCCTTGTGTCCTTCTGCTATTGAACCATAGAACCAATTCTGAAACTCCTTACCTTAAGACTTCTTAGAGTGGGGGACAGCTAAATGCCCTATTGCTCAAATCTCCACTGGCCTGGTATTCTATTACTTGCAGCTAAGCACATTTAACTGAGACCATTTAGTACAAGCAAAGCTAGAGGATATTATTAAAATTAGGTTCAACTGTGAGATACAGAAACCCCCAAATAGCAGCAGGTCAAAGGAGACAGCAGTTGTTTCTCTTTCATATAAGAGTCTGGATGCCACAGTCTAGTTGGTACAGTCACTGGATGCTCATTCTAGCTCAGTGACCAGCAACCTGTGGCCTTCTTTCCAAGGCCACTACGGTCTATGTTGGTTATACCAGTTCCAGCCACCATTTCCTTTTTTTCATCTAGCAGGAAGGAACAAAAGGGAAGAAGGGGCACAGGCACATGGCTGTGTCCAAGTGCTCAAGAAATAAAGGTATTCAGTTATCAACTCCAAATAACTGGTGTACCCAAAGCTCTCTGTGATTGTATTGGAGGAGATTCTCCTTACTTCAGAGGCACCCTCGGTGTGATGTTTTTCAGGGGTATTGGCCAGAGGCAGTGCCCGGCTGGCAGAGCCTGTGCCAGCTTCGGTCAGCGGCAGCAGCATCAGCCGTAGGAAGCGACAGTTCCCCCATTTCTCACGCAAGCAGGGGCAGTGCAGAGGGTATGTGAATAAGCACCTGCCAAACACTCCGGAGTGAAGGCTCGAGCTGGAAGAGGGAGCAGGAGGCCCTGGGGGGAAGGGACTTCAGAACCAGAGAAATTTTTTCTTATTATTGTTAACATGGCCTTGTTTTCCCTCCAGGCCAGTGAGAACTGGGAAATGTAGGCCACACAACTGCACAATCTGACTTATAAATGATAACGACCGAGCCATGCGGGCAGGAGCACAAAGGGCTGGGGGCAGACATAAGCAGGGTCAATGTTCCAGCTGCTCAGAGCTCACCCCACTTCCAGGATGAATCCTGGTTCTAGATGGATCCTGGCAAGGGCATAGCTGAGGCTGAGGTGGCTTCTCCAACCACAGAGAAAGCAGAGGCCCGGGCCAAGCTCTCTGGAGAGTTACAGTTCAACTCCCTGGAGAGTAAATGAGGCAAAGCAGGTTTGAAGCTGGCCCCTTGACTTTCCAGGTCTTGGTCAAGGTACTTAACCTCCCTCAGCTTGAGAATCCTTACCTGTAAAACAGGGTGTAGCAACAGCATCTGTCGTGGCAGGATGGCGTTTGCTTTTGCTCACCCTCTTCTTTCTCCCCTCTCCGGGACCATCTTCAATCCAGGTGCCGAATGGGTCCAGAGCAAGACAGGAGGTAGATCAAGGCTTTGTTTGCATAACCAACAGTCCTGAAGTTTTGCTGAGCATGGTGGTCATGTTAGCAAGAGGGGGGTCTCTCCTGTAGAAGCTCCACAATAAACACGCTCCTCCCTGGACCCACGAAAGGTCTGACACTTGGAACATTGAGGACCTCACAGTGCCCCCAACGCCTGCCCCACAACCGACTTGTAGGGAAGAACAAAGAGTAGAAAAGGCCAAAAGGATCCCGAGTGAAGGAGGCCAGAGGAAGAGACCAGAATGAGAAGGATCACACAGATGCCTTCTGAGCTGATGAGCTAAAAGGTTGTCAGAAGGCAAAGAAATGTTTTGCACCATCTTCTTGCCATTTTTTTTTCTTGGTAATGGATTGTTCTTGTACATTCTTACATATGTCATGGATTTAACAGAGGATTTGCATATCTCAGAGTGAACGAACTGCTCTAATGTGTCCAAGCACTGAGCACAGTGCCTGGCTCCTGGTAAGCATTCAGTGAATGTCAGTGACTGTATTTAGGGTTGTCCTCCCTCTTCACATGACCTTCTTCCCTGTTCATGTCTCTCTGTGTCCTCACCTCTTGTTATAAAGACACCAAACTTTGGATTTAGAGCCCACCCTAAATCCTGGATGATTTCATCTCAAGACATCTGCAAAGACCCTCTTTCCAAATAAGGTCACCTTCTGAAGTTCTGGTTGGACATGAATTTGGGTGGGGCACTATTCAGCCCACTATACAGGCATTGCAAGAGTGGGAGAAGGGGCAGGGGGACTCGATAGATGGTACTGAGTAGGAGATGGAACAAGCTGCAAATGCCTTCTCTAAAATGGTTCCTTTTTCCTCTTCTCTTGCCAGGCGGAACATGACTTCTAGCAGAAAATGAGGTCCAAGGGGGTAGGGTGGGCACCTGCAGATGCTGAGCTAGGGAGCCAAGCTCACCTACATTCCTTAGACCTGCTGTAACTGCAGAACACTTTCCACTCTTTGCCTCCCCACTTTCCCTGGCCCTTCTCCCCTGCCCCCTTGCTCTTCCCTGCAGAAGGACCTGATTCTAAGGAGCCTAGGATGGCTTCATAAGAATTGGGCTGTAGAATGTTTTGAACGTGATAGCCTGGTGTTTGAGGTTTATGTCCTGGAAATAAATTATTAGTGGCATTCACTCATAAAAATAGCATTCTGTAATTCTCAACGAGCTATTGTTAGTCATTGACATGACTTGTATGTGACTGGATTCCCCCAACCTCCCTACTGAGAACTATTTTGAAGATTCCATCTTTACATTCAAAGGCTTGGGTCTCACAGGCAAATCAGTGTAGCTCCTTTATGGGCAACTTGGCAAGCTCAGGGGTGGAGTGGGCTTCTTCTTAGCATTTCCCGCCAGCCAGGCATGCTCCTCTGCAGATGTGCAAATGCTTTCCTTTTATGTAAATGTCTGATCCACACCAGGGCTATCCTCTGACTGCTTTCATCTCACTCAGATCTTGCAGAGCCCTTTTAAGGTAGGGATCATTTGGCAGCTTTATCGAAGAAGTTGGCCTGCTTATATCAAGATCTAGAATTCTAACATAGCCCTGAAATTCCTTGAGACAAATAGTTCATATATTTTCAGTTTAATGGTGCATTAATCATGAGTTATTTTTTCTTTCTTTCAGTGTGATAAAAGATCAACTCAAATGAGCTTAAGCATACGAAGGGATTTAGTGGGATATTGGGGTTTCTTATATAATCAAAGAAAGTGTTGGACAAACAGCCAAATAGCAAGAAGGGCAAGGACGCAGCTCTACTCAAGCAAAAACTGCGAGAGTCTTGAGCGTCACCAGGAGAAGCTTTGTCTCTGCTTTCCTTTCCTTTTCCTCTACCTTTTCTTTGTCTCTGCTTTTCATCTCTGTAGCACTGGAGACTGGCCCAAATTTTATATCGTGCTGTTCCAGCACCTAGAACAGGACTGACTGCTGCGGTCTGAATATCTGTCCCTTCCAGAGCTCATGTGGAAGCCTGATCCCCAATGTGGAAGTGTTGAGAGGTGGGGCCTTTGGGAGGTGATTGGATCATGAGGACTATGGATTAATGTATTAATGGGTTAGTGGATGAGTGGGCTATCATGGGAGGGGAACTGGTGGCTTTTTAAGGAGAGCCGTGTCATGCTCTGTGCTGTCTTGGGACTCTGCAGAGTCTCCACCAGGAAGAAGACCCTCACCAGATGTGCTGCCTTGACTTTGGACTTCCCAGCCTCCAAAGGTGTAAGAAACAAATTTTACTTTTTTTTAATAAATCACCCAGTTTCAGGCAGGCTGTTACAAGTGGCAGAAAATGGACTAAGATACTGACTCACTCTCCCTCTGGTCTCAAGGTAAAATAAAATGCCAGGGGAAGGCTGTGATTGGTCCCATTGAGGCAATGAATCACTTCTGGATTCAAGAGCCCTCAGGCATCTGAAGTTGTTTCCTTTATCAAATTATGTTGAAATCTTTGAGTCTAAGACATTTCTTCTTTTGTGTAATGCAAATCTTGGTGATTTTGTTGTGTACTGTCTCTTTTTGAGGAAATTGATGCTTTGAATATAGGGTTTGCTTCCTTTGACAGACCTTCTTGGAATAGTGGCAATATCCATATCAGCAAAAAAGTCTTCAATTCCAAGTTTATTAAAATGGGTTGGGTATTCCGCTTAAAATCCTGTGTTAAGTGCTATTGTGTAAAGGATATTTAGTGTTATGAATAGTCTATAGATGTGATAAACACTATAATATTGTGTCTAGCATGACAAACTGTTCTACTTTAAATATACTTCTCATTTGTTGAACTACAGCTGAGGGCTTAAGGAAAAAAATTGATAAAAGCAGCTCTGGGCTATGTTCCCATGTTTGCAAATTAAGAGTGAGCATCGGTGGTGTGTCACCTTCCTTCAAGAAGATAAATGTTGGTTGTGACAGAAAAGCAGACCAGGTTCCATTAGGCTTAGCTTTGTTGCACTAAATCATCATTTAATAGAGCAAAATTCTTCCCTTACCCTTTTCATGCGCCATTTCTCCTCTCCTGGGGTAGCTAGCACTTCATTCAGGAATACTTATTTGCCCCTTTTGAAGGATGAAGACTGTACTAGTCTGTTTCTGTTGCTTATGACAAAATAGATATAAAATACAGAACTGTGTATTTTATAAAGTAAACAAAATTTCTTACAAAATTGTTTACAGTTTCTGAGGCTGGGAAGTCCAAAGTCCATCTGGTGGTGGTGACAGTGACCCAAGCGTTTCATGCTGCAAGATGGTGGAAGCAGAGAGAGAGAGAAACAGACTCTTCATGCTCCCCTTTGAAAGCTCTCAGAACCATGCCCCTGACCACCATTATTAACCCATTCACCACTGCACGGTCCTACAATCCAATCACCTCTTCAAGGCTCCACCTTTCAATTACCATAATAGGATTTTCCACTCTCTTAACAGTCATAGTGGGTGCTAAGTTTCTAATACATAAAACTTGGGGGACATAATTCAAGTTTCAGTGAGCTTTGCGGGGACGTAATTCAATCCACTACAAAGACAGAGGCGGGAAGAACTAGACCTCCTGCTGGGACGTAGCATGGAGTGTGACAGCTGGAGACAGAGAGGCCTGGGTTCAAACTTAGACCCGTTTACTTACTGTGAGATGCTGAATACAGTACTCA
>NW_007729381.1:220716-234370 GCF_000696425.1 Galeopterus variegatus | reverse complement strand
ACCTCTTCAAGGCTCCACCTTTCAATTACCATAATAGGATTTTCCACTCTCTTAACAGTCATAGTGGGTGCTAAGTTTCTAATACATAAAACTTGGGGGACATAATTCAAGTTTCAGTGAGCTTTGCGGGGACGTAATTCAATCCACTACAAAGACAGAGGCGGGAAGAACTAGACCTCCTGCTGGGACGTAGCATGGAGTGTGACAGCTGGAGACAGAGAGGCCTGGGTTCAAACTTAGACCCGTTTACTTACTGTGAGATGCTGAATACAGTACTCAACATTTTAAAGTTTTGATTTTCCTATTTGTAAAATTGGGTTGATAATATCACAGAGTCATTTTGAGTATTAAAGGAGATCATGTTTATAAAATGCTTGACACATGATTGCTTGGAGAGAGTTCGTTTGGGGCCCAACCATAGTCTGACCTCATTCCCTTTCCTGAGTCATCCAAAGCTCTCTTCCTGGTCCCCTTTCCTTCCCTAGCACATGGAGAAGCCACACCTACACCCAAGTTGGCCACTAGAAGTAAGGCTAATGCTGCTTAACCTGCAGGTCCCCTTCTCTCTGTACTGGTTTCCCAGGCACACAAGGTCATGTTGGGTGGCTGGCCTCATGCCAGCACTCATCTGATATGGAATGTCCACCTGTCTCATGTGCCCAGATTACCCTTCCAGGTGAGTGTTGTTTTGAGCAGAATGCTCTCCTCGAAAGGCTATGACTTGGTAGGTGTCCCAGTTCTTCCTCTCACCTCCCGTATTTAATTGTGTGTTCATCCCAAGTACTCCATTTTCTTTGGAGAACGTTTCTTGGAAAGAGGACAGAGCACTCATGTAAAAGCATGGGCACAGATGGAGGGGCACTGCTTTTTGATTGAGGGACTGGCTAACCTTATCCACAGCTGGCTTACCCTGTCCACGGCTGGCTTGGCCCCTAGAGGGTGACAGGAAAGACGGTCAACTGGCAATCAGAAATAGTGCCATGAAAACACTCAGGCACCGATAAACACCCTCATCCTTGAAATTGTTGTGAATATTAAGTGATCACATTTGCTGAGGCCGGACCCAAGACTAGCCACACTCAGGCCGTGCCAAGAGAAGGATAAAATGTTGCTGCTATTTTCCCTCTTTATTAATATCTGAGTTTTCTGTGGTGCTATTTCTCCCAGTGCTAGAGGGAATCAAACCCATCTTTGGCTTTCTCCAGTTCTTGGAATCAAGCTTTGTTTTACAACAGAACAGCCCAAAGTCTTTCTAGNTCTGAGAGTCTTTTATGAGAAAATGATTTATAGGGGCTGGCAGGTTAGCTCTGTTGGTTAGAGCGTGGTGCTGCTAACACCAAGGTCAAGGTTTCAGATCTCCATACCAGCCAGCTGCGAACAAAAAGAAAAAGAAAACAAAAACAATTTAAAATACAGGAAAATCTACATGGACGAAGATGTTCATCATTATTTCTAATAGTGCAGTATCAGAAACAGCCAAGTATTAAACAACATGAGAAAGGTTAAAAAATATAAATTATATCCACTAAGTGGAATTTTATGCAACCATTATGAAAATTAATAGAAACGAAAATCATGTTACACGTAGAAATGTTTATGCTCTAATGCTAAATGAATAATGATATAATGTTGTTTGTAAACTTTGATGTCAGTTGGGCTTTTTAAAAGGCCACCTGGGATATTTTCAATTCCAAAAAAAATTTCTTTCCTGTAAGGACCACTGTGCTTAGTTACCACATATATGCTCTCTGTCTTGGTTGACCTGTAGTAGCTTCAGGTCTTTAAACTGTCTATACTTGGACATAGCTATTGGTCATTTTCATCAGCTATGGTACAGAAACTTTTTTATTTTTTGGCCATCTATTTTATAAGAGCCAGAAGAGGTGGAGTTAATTAAATCCAAAGAAAGCTCTCTCTGTATATTGCACATGGGAAAAATGAGAAGCCCACTTATTTCATCTTTCAGGTGAACTTATTCCTGGGGTCTTATCCCTTCCAACTGAAATTTCCAGATATTCTTAAATTGCCTTGCTGACCGCCTTAAAAAGCAGTTTGAGGCTATTTCTCTTTACAGACAGACTAGAATCTCCAGCTTGAGTCATGCTAAAAATAACCATACAAGAAAGTGGATCTACAGAAGGGGAATTGTTACAAAATGAATAAAATTTATCTCAAAAATCCATCGGTGACATTTCCAGAACTTACACGGATATTGGAGCTTTGGAGTAGAATTCAAACAGTCATGTGTGAGAGAGCAGAGCTGTCACTCAGTGCAGAGGCCACAGTTCATTTTTCTGCTAATGAATCTACCCAACGTTTGTAGATTGCACAGCAAGCCGTGCCACAGCCAGTCCACGGCCAATTAATTAACACTGATTGAGAGAAACACAGATTAAGTTGTGGTAGAATACTTGTAACTTATTACTAAAAGTTATTAAACGATTATTAAAAAAATTTTTNCTTTCTCCAGTTCTTGGAATCAAGCTTTGTTTTACAACAGAACAGCCCAAAGTCTTTCTAGAAGTCTTATCAATATCAACACAGATGCTGGAAAGAAAAATCCATGAGGAAATGCCCGGGGTCAGATGAGGAGGGAAACTGGATACAATCTGACATTTGGGCCTCCCAGACGGTCAAGAAGCCTACCCTTTGCAGAGAGGTGCAGGAATGGCGGTGACCAGCTGCCTCTGGAAACTCCGATCTAGCTTCCTGAGAATTTGCACAAGAGCTATGGGCAGCAGCTACACCCTGGGTGATGCTTCTGAGCTCAAGCTGTCTTTTGCTGAACACTGTATGTTATTCTAGCTGAAGACTCTACCACAGGCCCAGGGCCAGAGACGATCCTATTTCTGTTGAGAAGAGTCAGAAACACTTTCCATTTAATCCTGTCTCAGATAACATTCAGATGCTTTAACCCATAAAAATAAATCCAATTCTTTGAGCCTAATGTGTGTCTGGGTGTTTATATATAGACAATGGGAGCTATATTTCATTATTGGCTTTAATAGAAAAAGCAAGGATTACATGTCTGTAAAATAAAGCCTGTGAAGCCATTTTAAAGCTTATAATTTCTCGATAATTGGGGGAAAATGCAGTCGAATTCAATAAATAAGGTAGGTATTTTTAATTCTAAAGACAATATTTGGATTGATAGTTACAAATACTGTTCAAGAGGGCCTACCTTTCTTTCTCAATTAGCAAAAAGTAAGAAAACCACTTCTGACAGATTTTGATCCAGGTATTAAATAAATAGCCATTTCTGCCCCACAGTGGGACTTAAGTGTGTCTAATGAACATTAGGGACATTTACTGTGGCAAAGTCGACACTTGAATTTGTCCAGAGCACCACCTAGTGAATAGGTAGATACTGCTGCAGAAGCCTCAGCGATAGACGGTGCTAGGAGTTAAATTTTTAACCGAAGTAAAGAGAAAACCCTTTTTATCTCCAGTTTTTGAATGATTTTTCTAATCTGCATACATATATATATATATATTTTTTGCCTTAGTAAATATAGCCTGGTGAACATAAGCAACCATTTCTTAGGCAAGTGAGAATCTGAAAGTGTTTTAAGATCGTCCTTTTGAAAAACCAGTTCCCTGTGCAGAGAATCAATCTTGTAGGTTAGTATTGGCTGAAAGTTTAGCAATCTTAATAAACTCAGCCCTTGCTACATGTGTAATTTTAACAAGTCTCTTTGTTTTTATGCAATCTATCTCTTAACGACAAAAACTGAGTGCAGAAAAATTCCATTAAATTGATCAAGTTATAGTTAAATACATACACATGAGGGTACTTCACAAAGTTCATGAAAATATTAGTATTTTAATTTAATTTTTTCATGACTTTTTTGAAGTATCCTCATATATATGTATATACATATGTATAATGACTGCCTTTTACCGCATGTGGAGTGCTTTGCTATCCAAACTTTTCTAACTCCCGTTTAGCCAACTGAGGGCAGGGGTCACCTTGTACCCCAAGGGCCCAGCCCCAAGCTCCTCATGACTATGGAAGCAGGCTGCGCCACAGATGAGCTTTCAGAAACACGGATGCACAGCTCCCACCCCCAGAGACTCTGATTTAATTGCTGTATAGAATGTTCTGAGGTACTGGGAATTTTAAAAGTTCCCCAGATGATTCTAATGTGCAGTCAATCCCGGGAAACACTGATTTCAGGAGTGAATTCTCCAAGGGCAGAGATGGCGGTCTCACTTCTCTGAGATCCTAGGGGGCAGCAAGAGGAAGGAAGTGGGTGATGCAGGTGCACTTGGGGATCCGCCTGTAACCACGGGGTGGTGTGCGCAGCCCCAGCGAGGGACCTGGTGCTGGAGTCCAGCGTCGTGGGAAGGTTTCTGGCCTGCTGTTCGCGGGTAGTTGAGATGAGTGAAAGGAAGCATCGGAGGGCATTAGAAAGCTCCAGACCTTAACTTCACCTCTGCCTTTAGTTTTCAAACTATTATATAAGTAAACGATTCACAAAAGGAGATTAAATTAATAAAGAATGCATGGAAAATGTTTAGCTTTAGTAATAATCATCGGAGTGCAAATTAACATTTCCTCCCTCTTAATTACCATAAAAATTATTTTAATGATATTCAGGGTTAACAGGGATAGAGTGACAGTGACCTTCCATCCAGTGAACCCATTTTGCAAATCAATTGGGCAACATGGATCAAGGATTGTAAAAATGTTCTTATCTTTTGACTCTATGATTCCCTTTCTGAGAGTCTTTTATGAGAAAATGATTTATAGGGGCTGGCAGGTTAGCTCTGTTGGTTAGAGCGTGGTGCTGCTAACACCAAGGTCAAGGTTTCAGATCTCCATACCAGCCAGCTGCGAACAAAAAGAAAAAGAAAACAAAAACAATTTAAAATACAGGAAAATCTACATGGACGAAGATGTTCATCATTATTTCTAATAGTGCAGTATCAGAAACAGCCAAGTATTAAACAACATGAGAAAGGTTAAAAAATATAAATTATATCCACTAAGTGGAATTTTATGCAACCATTATGAAAATTAATAGAAACGAAAATCATGTTACACGTAGAAATGTTTATGCTCTAATGCTAAATGAATAATGATATAATGTTGTTTGTAAACTTTGATGTCAGTTGGGCTTTTTAAAAGGCCACCTGGGATATTTTCAATTCCAAAAAAAATTTCTTTCCTGTAAGGACCACTGTGCTTAGTTACCACATATATGCTCTCTGTCTTGGTTGACCTGTAGTAGCTTCAGGTCTTTAAACTGTCTATACTTGGACATAGCTATTGGTCATTTTCATCAGCTATGGTACAGAAACTTTTTTATTTTTTGGCCATCTATTTTATAAGAGCCAGAAGAGGTGGAGTTAATTAAATCCAAAGAAAGCTCTCTCTGTATATTGCACATGGGAAAAATGAGAAGCCCACTTATTTCATCTTTCAGGTGAACTTATTCCTGGGGTCTTATCCCTTCCAACTGAAATTTCCAGATATTCTTAAATTGCCTTGCTGACCGCCTTAAAAAGCAGTTTGAGGCTATTTCTCTTTACAGACAGACTAGAATCTCCAGCTTGAGTCATGCTAAAAATAACCATACAAGAAAGTGGATCTACAGAAGGGGAATTGTTACAAAATGAATAAAATTTATCTCAAAAATCCATCGGTGACATTTCCAGAACTTACACGGATATTGGAGCTTTGGAGTAGAATTCAAACAGTCATGTGTGAGAGAGCAGAGCTGTCACTCAGTGCAGAGGCCACAGTTCATTTTTCTGCTAATGAATCTACCCAACGTTTGTAGATTGCACAGCAGTTCCCGCTCACTGGCTGAGCGCGGTGCGGACGCAACACCGAGGGTTGCAATCCCATTACCAGTCAGTAAAAAAGACAAAAAAAAGGGAAAAAAAATTGTTTTTAAATAGAGTGTTTTGTTTTAAATGCTTTTATAGCATGATGCGCTCACAGGAAATCTATTTCTTGCTTTACCTTTTCTTCCAGATTGGGTGCTTTGCCCACCTCTTGCACGTTTTCTTCTTCTCACCTTTAATTTTCTTTCAGTTGAGTTTTGGTTTTAGCCGTAGAACACCTGTAGAGCAGACAGAAATTACTCATCAATAGAAAGCTCCTCTCGGATCTCGTTGCTCTTATACAGTGTAACGCATTCTCCTTGGCATGGTCTCCACCCTCTTTTGAGCCCAGTTGGTTTACTGCACCTTTCCAGCTTTAAGGCCAGGTGTTGCCTTTAGTTCACTTTATGTAGGTTGGTAATGTGAATAGGGTGGAGGGACAGCCCAGCTGGGGCTGATGTCTGAGCCTAGAGCATGTGAGTTCTGAAAGTTCTTTGAGATTCTGTCAAATATAACAGGGTCCACTCAACCCAGGAAGGGATACATCCAACTCCCATGAGGTTTGGCTTATTACCCCAGCTCAACACAATGCCTCAGAGGGTGAAAAGTCCTGGAGGCCTTTCTAGAGTCTCAAGGCCCCCTAGGGAGAAAAGGCCTTCGAATGTGGAAGACTTTTAAACAGTTTTTCCCAGGGATGTCAATCCACATTTTTGGTCCACTTCTCTGCAAATTGAAAGGCATTAGTGAGAAGGCTCAAAATTTTGTTGGCTTACCTTGCTAGTTTCCTCAGTGGTGTTTCCAGGGAGGAAAAGCAGGCAGAAGCCACCCCATATCGTATCACTCCAGAATCTTTTGGTCTTTTCTTGATGCCTCTTTTCCAGAGTGTGTAACATGAAGGTGTTCCTTTTTTCCTGTTTAATTGCAACTGATGAATTTTTACTGCTTCCTTTTGGCTTTTGTGTTTGTTTACAATGTTTTGTTCATTGCATCAGCTATTGGGGAGGGATTCTATGAGCTGGCTTTGTTCTGCCATCTGTGCTTGGAGATCCAACAGTATCATCCTCATTACTAAATTTAATGACCTTTTCTTGGTACTCATCCCCCCCCACCTCTTAAGCATTTTAGTATAGTTGACTATGCCCTTATTTGACCCAAGTTACATGCTATACTCTTCCTCCTTGACCCTAGGATCTCTCTTTCTCCGACTCCTTCTTCTCACTAATATGAAGGTGTTGAACTAGTTTACAGTTCTCAGTGCTAGTTGCACATTAGAATCACCGAGGGATCATTTTAGAAATATTTCCCTCCCAGGAACTCTAATGTCTTTAGCTTGAGGTTGACCCTTAGCAATCAGAAGTTTTAAAAAACTCTCCAGGGGATTTAATGAGTGGCCAGAATAGAAAGCCACCGGCTTCTGTGTGGTGACTGATCCTCCCAGCTCTAATGTCAGGAGGCTGTGTATCTCCATAAAGAAGGGAGATGGTAGTCACCAGAAATCCCCCAACAAAGCAAGGAGTGGAACAACTTTAGCAAACGGGAATATTCTGTGAATGAAAAAGACAAAATGCAAAGAACAGCAAAGGAAGAGGAGTCCAGAGCAGATGTGCTGATTGTTTGATAAGCTGGGGGTGCAGCACAGAAGTTCTATTTTTTAAAAGTCACCCAGATAATTTTGGTAATTAATGAGATTTCAGAACTGGTGCTCCATATATCCTTTACTTGTCTCCTGCCAAACATGAGGTTTTGGAAAGGTCACTGTAATCTGTCCTGTCCTGCCCAAACACATGCCCCTGGCTTTTTTATTTTATTTTTTTCTTCTCTGCAGGGCTGAGCTATTTGGAACAATCTACAGAGCTTCAATCTGCCTTTATCCCAATTCATCCTCCACTGTTACTAGAGAGGTGACTCTTAAACCTGAGTGTGCATCAGAATCACCTGGATGCCTTGTGACAACACAGATTCCCAGGCCCAGGACCAGAACTTCAGATTCTGAAGTCTGGGATTGGGGCTGAGAATTTGGATTTCTTTCAGGTTCCCAGGTGATGCTGCTGCTGCTGCTGTTTGGGGCCACACTCGGAGAAGCTCTCGAGTGATTGTCCCAAAACAGATTGGTGCATTCATCCATTGCCTAAGACCTTGTAATGTTTACAGGGTAAAACCCGACCAGTGAGCAGGGCACACAGGCCCTTGAGTTTTCCGGCAACATCTCCCTGCCCTCTGCCCCTCGGGTTCAGGCACACAAACGTTTCCCTGTTCTGCCATCACACCATGTGCTTTCACACCTCCAGCCTGTGCATAGACAATTTTCTCCCTGGAGTCTTTTTCTCCTATTTCTATATTGGGTAGACTCCCACTCATCAGTCAAGATTCTGCTTAAATGTCACTTTCCCCACGAAACCTTCACAGAACCTTTCAGAAATACAGAGTTTCTCTCTTCTCTCCTCTGCGCTCTAATTTAGAACATGTCTCGATGCATTTTGATGGCCTGTTTGCGTGTCTGTCTTCTCCCCTAGGAGATCCTGAGCCCCTATAAATAAAGCTAAGTTTTATTCACTTCATCCCCATATTCTCTGCATCCCTAAGACCTAGCACAGTGTTCAGCAGAGAATACGTGTTAAATAAACATTTATTGCACGCCCTAGGAGATCCTGAGCCCCTATAAATAAAGCTAAGTTTTATTCACTTCATCCCCATATTCACTGCATCCCTAAGACCTAGCACAGTGTTCAGCAGAGAATACGTGCTAAATAAACATTTATTGCACAGAGAATACGTGTTAAATAAACATTTATTGCACGAAAGACTGGACAGTCAAGAGTATACTATAGAAGCAAAAAGTCAGCCGACTTTTTCCTTAAAGCAAAAAGGTACTTAAAATGAAAAGGCAAAATCACTCTTTAGATGGGGGCTGGGTATCAGTTAGCTGTACCTGGAGACCCTTTTCAAGGCTGAACACAATGGATAAGAAACAGATTTCCAGAAAAATTTCCTTAGACCACTGTACTCTCCACATAGGAATTAATGTCATTTTTCCCATTTCCTATACCCTCCCCCGCAAAAAAACCTTAATATTTTAAATCTGATTGATACAAAAGAGAGTTTGGGTGTGATCCCTTTCTTCTGAGCAAATAAATTGCGAATTATTCCACCTGACAAAAAAAAAAAAAAAACCCAGAGAAATGACTTAATAAAACTTCACATTTGAAATACAGGACATTCTGTAATTTGAAGGATGGAGACTCAAAGTCCTTCCTTTTCATCAGGATGAATGCAGGTATCTTAAGGCCTAAAAACACTTACATGGTCACAGGAGAAATTCAGCATGGTTCAAAAAGGAAATTACAGCCATCCATTCTCAGGTTTCTAAAATATTGGCTAGGGCTGGGGAAACCTTAGATTTACAAATGTTTCCAAGGGTGAGGGTGTTTTTCTGTCCCTGGCTGGTATTTTATAAAATATGCCATTGTGTTCAAAATATGCCTGTAGAATTTATGCCACTGAGAGTTGTACATTCAGTTAAGAGCTGGCTCATGGGAAGGAAATAGTTGGCAGAGCATATGTTGGTGAATGTTTCCGAAAAGCACACACGTTATTTTGTTCTGAGTTTTAATCTTCCCTTTCAATAAAACATTGACCAAGGACTTGGAGATCTGCCCGTGTCTGTACTTCAGAGGCAAAGCACTGCATGTCAGAAGTGATGGGTGATATTTGTGCACCGAGAAGTATTCTGGGATTCGACTGCCAATCCCATGCAGAGTCATCATTCATTTACTCACTCACTCAACCAGCTGCTCTTCTTGGCCCTGGGGACACAGCAATGAATAAAACAGACCCAAGTCCTGCCTGCATGGGTATTACACTCTGGTTGGGGGGGAGACAGGCTGTAAGCCACTGTAAATCAGTAAGGAGAAAAATGAAGCTTGAAGCAGACTAGAAAGTGATGGGAGTAGGGAGATTGTGGTTTTAAACTGGGTGGTCGGGGGTGGGGAGCTCACTGGACCAAAGAAGGCGGCAGAGCAGCCCCTGCAGCTGTCTGGGCAGAAGGAGCACAAGGGACAAAGGCTCTGAGGTGGGACCCACGCCTGCATGTGTGAGGAGGAGCAGGGGCTGGGGGCTGGAGTGAGTGAGTGAGAGGAAGGGCAGGTGAAGTCCAAAGAACAGGAGGGGCTGCTTGTATAGTTCTTATAACCCATTGCAGTGATTCTGGCCTTCTTTTTTTTTTTTTTTTTTTTCCTTTTTTGTCTTTTTTCGTGACCGGCAACGGATCGCAATGCTCAGTGTCGCGCCCTTACCGGACCGGGACCGGCAACGGGATCGCAACCCTCGGTGTTGCTCCCACCCCTCGCTCAGCCAGTGAGCAGGAACCCGTCTGTATGTGGGATCCAAACCCTCGGCGGGAGCGCCGCCGCGCTCCCAAGCGACGCACTGTAGCAGTGCGCCACCGCCACCAGGCCGGCCCATGATTCTGGCTTTCACTTGGTGTGAGATGGGAAATCTTTGGGGTGCTGACTAGAAAAGGGATAGGATCAACTTTTAACAGATCACTCCAGCTGCTGTCTTCAGAATGGACTGAAGGGAAACCAGGGCAGAGCAGGGAGATGAATTAGAAGTGAGAGATGGTGGTGGCTTGGGCACGATTTTGTGCTTAGGGGGTAAGAAGTGGTCACACTCTGTGTGTGATATATCTGGAAAGAAGTGCTGATGGGATCTACTAAAAGACTGGATAGAAAATGTGAGAGAAGGAGAGAAGTCAGGGAGGACTTCCAGGTTATCAGCCTGAACCCTGCAGAGGGCAGAGTTGCCACTCATTGAGGGAGGAGGAGGAGAGACTTTGAGAGAAGCAGAGAGAACTGTATTTGGGACACATTAAGTTGAGATGCTGATGAGACATCGATGTGGAGCCTGGACTTAGGAGAAGGTGTCTGCATTGGAGATAAAAGTTTGGGAGTCACCCACGTATAAATGGTATTTTATCCATCAGACTGGATGGATCACCAGAGGTGAGTATGTAGATAGAAAAGAAGAAGCTGTCCAAAGGAAGACATTCTGGGCTCTCCGATGTGACGAGATCAGGGTGTGAGGGACAGCTGGTGAGGTGGGAGGATGCTCAGGGGAGCGTGGCATCCTGGAGGCCAAGAGGAGGGAGTGTTTAGAGGAAGAGGTGGGAACGATCAACCATGTCAAATGCTGTGGTTGATCAAGTACGATAAGGATCTAGAATTGCATAATTGGTTTAGCAAGACTTGACCTTAACAAGAACAGTTTCAGTGGAACAATGGGGTGAAGCCGTCATTAGAATGAGTTAAAGGGAGAACGAACAGGAGAAAAGAGATGGGTACAATGGGCACCGACAGCTCTTTCAATGCACTTGGCTGTAAAAGGAAGGAGAGAAATGGGGTGGGACCTGGAGGGAGAAGTGTGGGCGAGAAAGAGTCCAGGTGTTTAGGGAAGTTTGGGTGTTCAAGAAGAAAGAAATAAGAGCATATTTACAAGAAGCTGGGAAAAGTCCAGTAGAGAGAGGAACTGATGACGTAGGAGAGGGGAGACTTGTAGGACTGACATCCCCGAGTAGCTAAGAAGGGATGGACTTTCACCAGGAGCTTGAACAGGTTATCCACACCCAGGAAGAAAGGTGCAAGTTATGGGCACGAATGCAGGCAGGTGAGTGAATGCGGCGAGGGGGGAGGGAGGACAGTGGGGTTGTCCAGATAGTTTTCTTCTGATTGCTTCTATGTTCTCAATGAAACATAAAGTAGCATCATCACCTTGAGGTCTGATGGGTCTAAGGAGGAGCAGGTCCTGGAGCTTGGCACAGAGGAAAAAGGAATTTGAGAGTCATTTAGGGTAGAGTTGAGTGAACGGACTAGGGAAGCAGACGGGCCTCATTAAGAGCCCACTGGATATTAGCAATCATGAATTTAATTTGAGGTCGGTCATCACAGGGTCACACTTCAGAGGAGATAACTAGGGGAGAGGAAATCAAGGAACTTAGATTGTGAGGACTTGGAAGGATCATCCGTGAATATTGAAATCACCAAGAATAGGACAAGAAAGTGTTGGAGGATGTAATAGTGATCCAGAAGCCAAAAAATTCAAGGGATAGACTATCAAAGTTTTATTGTTATGCAATCAAATAGAAAAACTCAAAATGCTGTAAAATCCAACAAATCTTTATCCTGTTTACTATCAGGATGCATTTGATTTCTATTAATTATCCTTTGGCGCCACCTGCTGGAAAGAGGCCAAAGCAAATAACTGTAAGAAAGATAAATCCTCTGAGGACAAAGTGCTTGTGATTTTAATAAATTTCCTGGAGAGTGGAGACAAATAGGAAAGTTCAGTGAATGGTGATTAATTAGAAACTCACCTTGGAATTTCATGAGAGGTAAAAAATTCCATAAAGCTTGGTTTTCAAAATATCTAGAGAAGAAATAGAGGAAAAAGAAGGACACGTAAACAGGGAAGCAGAGTTTGTAAGACTAAAAAGTAGGTTCACAAAGGGGATGCATTAGTTCATTTCTGTTGCTTATAACAAACATGCACAGAACTGGATATTTGGTAAAGAAAATGAAATTTATTTGCTTACAGTTTCACAGGCTGGGAAGTCCATGGTCCAGGAAACACATCTGATGAGGGTCGTGGTGGAGACTTCAGTGACGGAGGGGACCACACTGTGAAATGGCAGAGCAGGGAGAGCAAAGAGCAACCTCCTCATTCACTCTCTTTTTAAAGCCCTCAGAACCCTGCCTCTGACCAGCATCATTAATCCATTACAATCCAATCAGCTCTTCAAGGTTCTACCTTTCAGTTACCATAATAGGGTTTCCCACCTTCTTAATAGTCACAGTGGGGGCTAAGTTTCTAATACATAAAACTTGGGGGGCACAATTAGAGCTTCAGTGAGTTTTGGGGGGACATAATTCAATCCACTACAGGGGATAAAAGAAGAGCAGGAATGAGATGGCAGAATTGTCTAATTATTCTGCATTTTGTCTTTCAGGAAATATACTGTCCATTTTGTTATTTTACATGTGTTTTTCTCCTAAAATTGGTTAAAGTTTTCTGTAGTCAGGTATTTCATCTTAAACACTTGTGACATGATCACCTGACCACTGTATCTTGTGCGGGGCCAGGAGAAGATACTTAATATGTTCTGAAGATTGAAGTGAGAAGAAGCAATTAAGGATAAAGTTATACAACAATGTGAATATACTTAACACTGCTGAACTGCACACTTAAAAATGTTAAGATGGTAAATTTTATGGTATATGCTTTTTCAACCACAATTAAAAATAAAAAATAATTTTAAAAGGACAACAGGAATGATCCTTGTCATGATGGAAATATTCTATATCTTGACTGTGCCAATGTCCGTATCTTGGTTGTGATATTGTACTACAGTTTTGCAAGATGTTACCACTGGGGGAAACTGGGTAAATGTGATATGGGATTTCTCTGTGTTATCTTTTACAACTGAAAAATAAAAAGTTTAATGGAAAAACAACAAAGGTATACTAAAATATGATTTGGCATGAAAAATAAACTGGTCAAAGACCAGAAGCATGAGCAAATTCAATATTAGTAGAACTGAAAGGACGATCTAAAGCTTATCAGTGTAGCGTTCTCAGATTCAGCAAAGTTGAAAGCAAATTATTTGAATCCCTTGGTGATACGTAGTTGGTAGGAACAGTATTAGGAGACTATCAGACCCAAATCTAGCAACTGAGGAGGAGGATGGGCTGCATACTTTTAAGTCTGTCGTAGAAAATTCCTAAGACATCTTTCTTATGAGAAATGACCATAATGAAAACTACATACCAAT
>NW_007729381.1:215111-220348 GCF_000696425.1 Galeopterus variegatus | reverse complement strand
TAGAAAATTCCTAAGACATCTTTCTTATGAGAAATGACCATAATGAAAACTACATACCAATGATGCAAAATTCAAAATAAGATATTAGCAAAATGAACCTGGCAATCTCTTGAAATAATAACACCTCATGACTGTGTTTTATTTTGTTCCTTGCTTATCCAACATGCATTTGCCCTTTTGCCTTCTGAATGAAACCCAATTTCATTCAGGTATCCACCCCTTCCCAACTTGCCCCAAGGAAAGCCATCCTATCCCCAACTCCAAAGGGAGATTTGATTGTTCTAAAGATGACTCCCACTCCCTTGACAATGACTGGTTTAGGAATTGGCAGGGACACAATCTGGGCATATGGAATGCAAGAAGGCATTTTCAAGGTCCCTTAGGAAATGTCCTCCTTGCTTTTATGGGAGGGTTTCCAGGAATGACTGACTTTCTTCTGCTAGAGGTAAGCGAGTAAGCATGTAGCTCTGATTGCTACTGAAAGTCATCCCATGATCACAGGCCTTAGAACAAAGCTGATGCTGTGGGCAGAAGAGCCAAGAGACAGAAAAACCTGGATCTCGGATACTGTTGAGTACTGGATCAACCAGCCATGAAACAGCCTTACTTTCTGTATTGTATTTATAGACATGGATAAATTGCTTTATTGTTTAAATTGGTATGAGTTGGGTTTTTTATTACTTTTAGGCAGAAGCATCCTAACTGATAAAATGACTTGGTCTGAGGTTTACTCTAGGAGTCGCAGGTGTTGTTCTGTATTGGCAATGATGCTGATGTGACTTATTCCATCAACAGATCAAAGGAGAAAAGTAACACCATCATTTTGATAAATATTGAAGAAGCATTTGGGAAAACTCAAAATACATTTGTGAGCAAGAGGTTCTCTCTTATTAAACAATGAACAGAAAAATACTCCTAAGCCCTCTCAGAGGATGCAGCAGCATTTTGGGAATGCAGCCATCCGAATGCGACCATCTCTTCCCCTTGACTCCCGAGTCCTATTTATATAGGCCTCCTGAGCCAAGCAACTGCTGAGGCCTACAGAAAGCTGGAGGAAAGCAATGCCTCAGGTTTCAGTGGACTCCAACAGAGAGAATCAGCACAGGGCTTTCTCTCCCTGGGCTGGATGCTGCCTGGAGACCAGTTTCAGGGAGCTCAGCACTGACAATGGCGGATATTGGGAAGAATGTATCATTTGGAGATAAAAGAAGCCTCTGGAGAAAAATCATTATCCACCCTGACACTATCCACCTCCTACCTACATAGTTGGTAGGAGCGGTAGTAGGAGACTATCAGACCCAAATCTAGCAAGCCAGGTCACTGGGCTTCCATGAAGGCAAGAAGCAGCTAAATGGGTCACCTAAGTTCTCCCTGCCCGTGAGATTGGTGATGTACGTGGAGACCAGTATCACGGAGCCTTCCTTGCATAGGTGAGCAGGGATCTGCAGCCGGACTTCTGCCTGGAAACTCCTTGGGATGGAGACTGATCGCCTCCCTCTTCCTGTGACTGCTGTCTTTAGGGGACTTAACAATCTCATCTGGGAACTCCTGTCAAACATCCAGCAATAACAACTCCCAGCTAAGGACTCTAGTGAAGACAGGATGAGAAGTTGTAACAAACAGAATATTCACCCGAGGAAATGGAGCTGCTGGAGGAGATGTACAATGATTTAGTGGAGGAAAAAAAAGATCAAATAAGGGGAAACTGAAAACAAAAGTAAGGTGGATATCGGCAACACAGAAAAGAATTTCTAAAGCTAAGAAACATAATTTACCAATTAACCAATTCAGCAATTCCAAAGATAAATAGAAGGAAAGTTTTACTGTGAAGATTCAAATTAGTGGCCTGGAAGAACAAGTTCAAAAATTATCCCAATGACTGGAGGAAAAAAAATCTATCAAGAGAAATGATAAGAGACTTGGAGAATAGGCCTGAAAATCTCATCCTGTAATAGAGCTTCGAAAGGAGGGGAGGCAATACTTTAACAAACAATAAAAGAAAAGTTAAATAGATATTGGTGGGCCATAGACCAGAAGGGTATACTAATTTCCAGACAACATTGATGAAAAAAGTCTCAAATCTAGGCAAATACCAATAAAATGCCTGAGTTCGAAAAAGAAATATAAAATAATAAAATATTCAGGCAAAAAGAGCAAATCATCCTCCCCACCCCCCAAAAACCAGAAGCGAGTGGAATTGAATCTATAGACTCCTGAGAGAAAATAGCTCAGGCTGCAGCTGCTGTGCCGTAGCCCTGACACCAGCAGGACCGGCTGGGGCTGAGGGAGTGAGCGGGGAAGTGACTTGTCCAGCACTGCTGATCCCACCCTGAATTCATCCTGCAGCTGCCAAAGCCCCTGAGGGATTGAACGAGGCAGCTGCCCCTGCAGCGAATTGACCCTGCAGCCACCAGGGCCACTGCAGACGAGAGTGGGGCAGTTGCAGCCATTGCTGCTGCTATTGTCACCACAAGGTAACTCCACCCACCTAGGACAGCACCAAGGACACCAAAGATGAGAGTGAGACAGTTCCAACCACTGGCGGCACTGCTGCCCCCATGAGGTAACCCCCCTAATGCTGCAGACACTGCAGAGGTGTCAGAGGCTGTTGCAGCTAACAGTACCACTGCCACCCCACAAACTAACCCTGCTTCCCTCATTTCCACTGTGGACATCGCAGACAGTAGGGAAGCAGGTGCAGCCTCTGGCACCACCACTGCCCCCATGAGGTAACCCCACTGTCACTGCAGACACAGAAAACTCGAGGGAGGCAGTTGCAGCTGCCAGTACTGCTGCCACCCTCACAAGGTAACCCCACTACAGCTGTGGACACTGTAGACACAAGGGGGGCAATTACAGCCACAGTTGCAGCCGCCACTTCAGTGAGTTAACCCAGCTGCTGCTGCCGTCACTGTAGCTGTGGAGGTCACCTTAGCCAAGCTGATGACTAGTGCAACCATCACTGCTGCAGTCACTGCCACCACCAGCACTGCCAGATAAGCCACCATCATTGTGCAAGCAGCCTGCCACCACTGGAGCCACTGTTGCAATGCAGGCAACATGCCAAGCCACTGCCACAACCACTGCCACCATGAGGGTTGCCTGCTACCACAGCAGCAGCCATAGCAACCACTGCAGCTATGCAGGTGGACAGCCAACCACTTATCTGAACTGACACAAAGAGGGCCACCAGCTGAGTACAGGGAAAGAGAGTAATAGAAGGAGCAACTGCTCTTCCAGATGACTAAACATCAACGTAAAGACACTAAAAATATGAAAAAACAAGAAAATGTGAGTCCNAGATGACTAAACATCAACGTAAAGACACTAAAAATATGAAAAAACAAGAAAATGTGAGTCCACCAAAGGAATATAATGACTCTCAAGAGCCAGACCCCATAGAACAGGAAGCATTTGAAATGACTGAAAAGGAATTCCATATAAAAATCTTAAGGAAACTCACAGTTAGATGACACAGTGAAACTGAGCAAAACTATCCAGGAAGTTAAGGAGGAAATCTACAAAGAGATTAATATTTTTAAAAAGAATGTAGCAGAACTCATGCCATGGAAGGAGACATTCGATGAAATAAAAAACTGTAGGCCACAGTCCTATACCCAGCCAAGATATCCCAGCTCACATGGTAAAAGAGAAATTTGAGGGCATGCAAGAATTCAGAGATTATACATATAAATGTCCCCAGGTGAGGAATTTTCTCAAGGAAATACCCTCACCAAACCACAAAGGAACCCAAACAGATATTAAGATATGGCAAGAGGAAGATGAGAAAAAATTGTGAATGAGCAATGAAAGGGGATACTTACATCTACAATCTATCCATATCTATCTACCTACCTAAATGAATCAGGGTAGACTATCAGGAAATCTGTAATATGAGTGCAAATATGAACTCTAGAAATAAAACGACATACTTTATGGGAAACTTAACAATATGAAAACCAAAGTACTAAATTATCTCAGAGAAACGGGGATTGGAGTGAAGGGGTGGTAATTAAAACTTTCCCAATGACTGGTCTTCCCCTTAAGACNCAGGGTAGACTATCAGGAAATCTGTAATATGAGTGCAAATATGAACTCTAGAAATAAAACGGCATACTTTATGGGAAACTTAACAATATGAAAACCAAAGTACTAAATTATCTCAGAGAAACTGGGATTGGAGTGAAGGGGTGGTAATTAAAACTTTCCCAATGACTGGTCTTCCCCTTAAGACCAGGGGAAGAAGGCAAAAAAATGTGTTGAGAAATATTCACTGATTTTATTGAGGTGATGTGGGGACTAGGGGAGAAACAGGTAATTAGCAGCTATCTCTGGGAGGGCTCGAGCTGTCTCAACGGCAAGTCAAGAGGCCTGGTGTCCTTTATGGAGACAAGCTTCGCCCTCTCCCTACTGTCCTCACCCTTGTGTGGGGATGCAGACCCTGAAATGTTCCTTAATCGTATGAAAGATCAGGCTTTGATTAGGCTAAGCAACATGAGATTATCAAAGACTATGAAATGCAATACTTCAACTAAGCCAATTGTCTGAGTCCGTCTTCCAAGGACATCACTGTTTTGCTATACAGTGTGTGGTGCTGGAGATAGTAGTCTTTCTAGAAACTTTGCAGCCAGCAATTGTTCACTTTGGACTGGGGACTGAGGTCTTGAGTCCAGACGAATTTTTCTATCTCCACTGCAACTGGTGATCACTTGCTTGTTTTTTCTGTTTTTGAATTTTCAGCATTCAAGCTGCACAGATTTCCATGAGTTTGGAAGGATAAACAATCTCTCCTTGGCGAATTCAAACAAATGGTTCCAAGTCATCTGGACTAATTAAGCAGTCACTCATCACACTGTTTCTGTGGATATGGCAATTCCCTGGCATTGTCAAATTCTCTGCAATGGATAGACTAGACCCAAAGTGAAAATTTCCATTTTATTTAACTTATGAAATGAAATGTAGGACTAATTTAACAAACCTGCTTTTTTATGTTGACAGTAGAATTATTTACAATAATTTATAGTATTGATAAATTTAAAATATCCAAAACTTCCAACAACAGGGATCAGTTAAATAATAATAGCATCTTCCAACTTTTTTAGAATTGCTAATCCCCTTAAGTGGTTTTTAAACTATTTTCAGCAATTTTGAATGGCACATGGGAAAAAACTGACTTTAAATAAAAGATATTTTAAAATTTCTAATCAATATATTAAAGATTGTGTTATAAAATTTTT
>NW_007729381.1:212556-214042 GCF_000696425.1 Galeopterus variegatus | reverse complement strand
AGTTTCCTGAGTTCTAGGAAAATCTTTTTTCTGAGATTTGAAAATTTGGAGAATCTTTTGTTCTGAGATTTGTTCTCTGCCCCAGTTCCTGACACAGAGCTCCTTAGACCTTTGTAATTTCCAAAGTGATAGGAGAATCCAACAGAGAGCTCCTAAATCCCTTGGAACTTCCCTGGTGATAGTAGTGTTTTTTGTTCTTATTAGATGACTCTTGGTGGTCACCAGAAAGACCAAGCCATGATTAGAAGCTCCGAGCTTTCAGCCCCAGTCCCCATTCACCAGAAAGGGGAGAGGGGCTGGAAATGGAGTAATAATCCAATACATCGTGATGAAGTCTCCATAAAAATCCTTAAACCATGGGGTTCAGAGAGCTTCCAGATTGGTGAGGACAACCCTCATGCTGGGAGGACGGTGCACCCCAACCCCATGGGGACAGAAGCTCCTGCACTCAAGACCCTTTCCCATAACTTGCTCTATGCATGTCTTCCACCTGGCTGTTTGTCTGTATCTTTTGCAATATCCTTTATAATAAACAGGTAAATGTAAGTAAAATGTTTCCCTGAGTTCTGGGAGCCGTCCAAGCACGTTAATCAAACCTGAAAAGGGGATCAGGGAGGTAGGTCAGAAGTATAGATGACAACCTGTTACTTGTGATTGGCAACTGAAGTGGGGGTCAGTCTTGTGGGACTGAGTCCTTAATCTGTGGGATCTGAACCCATCTCCAAGTAGATAGTGTCAGAATTGGATTGAATAAGAGGACACCCAGCTGGTGTCAGCTAGAGAACTGCTTGATTGTTGGTGGTGAGAGACCGCCCCCCCATTTTGGTGACCAGAGGTGAAACGTTCTGTGTTGTAGTGAGTGTGTGAGAGTAAGAAAAACACCTTGGTTTTTCCTATCCAGTAATAGTCAATAAGGGAGTCTTAAGAGACAATGCATATGTACCCTAAATCTTTTACTTTAATTTAAAACACTTACATACACTGTCATTTGAAAATACTTTGATGTGACACCAATCCATGATTACAATTCTTACATAAACCACATCCATGATGCATTATCTATAATTACAGTTTTAGTTCCTTTAAATTAGAGGGTGAAATGTGGACATTTACAAAGTGATATGAGCATAGAATCCTTCAAAGATTTTTTACAAACGCTTTTCCAACCACATTTTTACAAAAGATATTCAAAATTTAATGTAATAGCCAGCACAAATAGTATAATAGGTCTTAGAATAAACATGACTGACTTAGTAAATATTCACCAGACCCTTGGAGACAGGGGTACTTGGGCACACCGGGAAGTTGCCTTCTAGTCTGGTCTGTGAGGCTTATTGTGGGTATCGCTCAGGAAGTTTGGAGTGAGTGGCAGGCATGCATGAAAGTCACCTGGAGGGCTGGTTAAAACCTAGATAGCTGGGCCCCACCATCTGCTACAGAAGGTTTGGGTTGGGGCCTGAGAACCTGCATTTATAACATGTTCCTG
>NW_007729381.1:205124-211687 GCF_000696425.1 Galeopterus variegatus | reverse complement strand
GCTCAGGAAGTTTGGAGTGAGTGGCAGGCATGCATGAAAGTCACCTGGAGGGCTGGTTAAAACCTAGATAGCTGGGCCCCACCATCTGCTACAGAAGGTTTGGGTTGGGGCCTGAGAACCTGCATTTATAACATGTTCCTGGATGCTGCCAATGCTGCTGGTCAGGGGCCACACTCTGACAACTACTTGTATAGGCCAATCCAGCAAGCTGCTAAGTAGAGGTTGGTTAAGTGATAATCCTCCATACAGTCGTTCTCCAATTTAATAAGTGAGCACTGCTGCTTATTTTAAATTAAGCAGGAAAAAGCATGAACTGTTGTCATATACATTTTTCTAATGTGTTTGGTTTTGTGATTAAATTATATTAACATAGAGAGGAAATTTACATATTAATTACTGGAAATCACTAGGAATTGAATTACTGCTTTTGTGACCCTGATGTTTGGAATGATTGCATTTTGATTTTTGTGTAATCACTTGATTTTTATGACTATAACTTCTTGTTTCTAAATGATGAGAAAGAAGGTTTCAGACCCTTAATTGCAAACACTTCTCTGCCAATAACACTTTGCAAATGTGGCTAGTCTTTATTCCTGATCAATGATAAGCCAACTGGGATATAAGGATATAACAGTCACTCTTTGATTTCTCTTTATCACATGGGCTTTTGAAGCATACTTGAGATCTCGGTGTGCTGAATAAAAACTGTCATGAGATGAATTCAGCTTCCTGAACAGAAGAGTCTGGAGGTGAAGTTGCAAAACTGGTTGCATCTGACTTTCAGCATTTATTTGCACTCATGGTCTTTCGCCCAAGAGCAGTGATCAAGAATAAAAACATTGTATACGTGTATTGAAACATCACACTGTACCCCATGAATATGTACAATTATGTGCCAATTTAAAATAAATGAAAAAACTTTTTAAAGAATAAAAACAATGGAAAGTGGGCAGAGCCAGATAGCAGCTTCTGCTCTCCAAGGTGCTTACCCTATTCTGCTTTGTCAGGGACAATATTCAAGTTATTTTACTTATCAACATTAAAAAAAAAAAAAATTAGAAACATAGGTTATGAGTGTCTTTAACAATATTTTTTAAACTTAAAAACATAATAGGAAAACTAAACAATGCTACATCATTAAGAATGATATTGTGGAAATAGATTTATTTACATGGAAAATATTGTGTTGTTGAGAGAAAAAAGCAAGGCACAAAACAGCTTAGCATGAGTCCATTTTTGTAAAGAAAAAGTATTGACATGCATAGAACAGAATGTTACCAGCATTTATCTCAAGAGGAGGGAAAAGTGGTGTTTTTCTGCTCCTTATGGATTTTAGTATTTCTTATTACATATTACTTATGAAATTTAAAAAAGAGGCAGCTAAGACTTTAAAAAACCAAATACAAGTGACACAGACAGAACATATCTGTCGTCTCCCACAGTTTATTTTAAAATAGCGCTCTCCAGTGACCTGCCTAAGACATATAAGTTCCACTACGCCCTATGTGAAGGCGCTGTGTATATAGGTTACGTAGATGCAAAAGTGATCTATATGCTGACACAACTTACCTTGCACGTCTCTAGAATGCAGTATTTACATATAATTACTCCTTCAAATCGTAGCTACTTACTGATAATGGAATAGCAAACACAGAAATAGGCACAGTCATAAATTACTGGTGGTCACTATAGCAACACTCTATAATAAATTCTATTTTTGTCCCTGTGCTTACAAAATTATTTTCACTGACATAAGTATCCTACAATGTGTATTGCTTTAAATGTATGTGAAATATTTTTAAATATACCTCTTAAATATTATTTTAAATACATTACTTTAAATATGAGTTATGCATAAGGTTTTGCCCCCAAAAAGAAAATTAGAGGATTCCAACTATCAAATTACCTCCTATTAGATATAGCAAGGCTGTTTTTCTCAAGGAATACTATACAGGCATTCTTCAGTTGCCACCAATTAAGATGATTATGGAGACATTGACTTAATCTTGTGTTCCATAGTTCATAACTTCCTGAGCTTGTGGTTTGATTTTAGTTGAAATACCCTGGTGGTGGTTGCTCAAAACTTTATGTTTTAAGAATGAGAAAACCAATTATGTTATTTCAACACATAAAATTAACATTATCCCAGAGGCTACATTTTAGAAATTACCAACTTTCTTTTTGATTACTCTTTAGTGCAAATCATCCTTTCAAAAGAAAGAAGATCATGGAAAAAGTCACATTTACATTTGAAGTTTTTAAAAAATGAGGTGGGGATGGAGTTGATAGCACTTTGGAGGCAGAACAAGATTCAAAAATACAAGCTTCATTCCTGGTTGATGGTAGAGGCTCTGTGACTGTGGGAAGCTGCTTAAAGTCTGTGTTTGTCTCATTCCTCATCTCTAACCCCTGAAAGGATTTCTGAAAGTAATAATATACTTAGAACTTTAGAGAAGCTCCCAGGACCCAGGTGTTCAACATTCTAATCTCTCTCTTCCCATCCTGTTAACGTGGATGTCACTAAGGAAATACACAGATTATCAATCAGGATGTGTTACTCTTTTGCATATTTAATTCTATGTATGTAGAGAGGTTTTCAAGCCAGGGCATCAATGATAGTGTTCGCATCTATCCTATATATATTTTCACTCAACAAGCATGTCATCCATGCCACCATATATACTTAGGCAAGAGCATAAGATTTTAAGAGAAAGTATTATTTCAGTATTTGTCAAATTTGGAAATTTAATTTACAACAAATACTAAATTGAAAATACTTTGTGGTCATTTAAATTTTTTTATTTACAGAGATGTGAATGATACCCAAGTCTTTTTATAGGTGTCTTTGTACAATTATTTTAGTATGTTAATATTTTATAAGATTGACATATACCACCACGGGAACCTCCATAGAAAAACCTTGGGATGGATGAAAAATATGTTGTTTACATGGGATTTTATATAACTAATATGCTATAAATATTGTGGCATATTTCTAGTTTACATATTACTGTTAAATGTATTATTTAATTAGATACAACTCTGATGGTGGCTATCCCAAATTAACAATAAGGTAATTAAGACACAGAGAGCCTACATGACTCTCTAAAGTCACACTGTAAGAAGTAGACTCTAACTCTAAAGGTCTTGGATCTGAAATGAGTTTTGGAAGAAAACCCTATTTCCTCTTTACCACCATCATACCTCACTGTGTAGGAGTCTAAAGTCCTGCAGGCTATAGAAGCACAAGATGTCCATTTGTGAAATCCCAAAGGAAAAGTACAAACAGGAGATGCTGAGTGGCCTTTAGGTCAAATCGGCGCTGCCCCCAGTCACCGGTTCCCAGGAAAAAGAGCCATCTCCTGGGGCTGTCCTCCTCCTGGAAATGTGCAGGCATAAGGATTCGGCCATGAAAGCAATATTTATACAGCAATTATTCTGTGCCATTTATTGTCTGGTTGTGAAAAAATGCAACCATGATCATGACAGACCCACTCCTTTGCCCTGGTGGAACTGAAAATATCTGATGATAAAGACAGAAATGTATAAGGCAATTCCTACACGAGGTAATAAGTGCAAAGTCCATGGTGCTAAAAGGTGACTATGAGCGAGGGGCACTGACCTGGACCAGGGATTTTAGAGGAAGTGATGTCTAAGTTAAGACAGTAAAAACAAGAAGGCATTCACCAAATCAAGAAACAAGAAGGAGTGGGGGAAGGAGAGAACAGCATGTGCAAAGACCCAGAGGCTGGCGAGGGTGTGCTGAGTTTGAGGGACTGGAAGACATTCAGGTTGGGTGCACTGTGAAAGCTGAGATCCTTACCAGCAAAAAGGAGTCTGGGCTTTATCTAGACAATAAAAGGGGGCCAACAAGGGTTTGAAATAGACGACTGTTGAATATAGATGAGAAGATTGTTGCACATAACCAGTTGAAGATGGTAAAGTGGTCTAAAGTAGGTGGTGACATGGGAGAATTACAAAAATGGATGCAAGAGATCTTTTGAATGTAGACTCATAAGACCCCAAAATTGATTGGATGTAGTTGGTAAGGGAGGAACAACCAAGGTATAATTCCAGTAAGATGAGGGCCAGCAAACTCCCCGGCTCAGAGCACCTGCAGGGAGGAGAGAAGCTCGCAGCAGGGCCGATCTCAGCTTACTGACCCCTCCTCCCACCCCAGCCCCAACTGAAGTTTTTCTTTTTTCACCTGAAGAAAACTTCATACTTTGCATAGTTCTGAGAATTGGATATTGCTTCCTTTAACTATACAGATGAAACTGTAATTCAGCTGACCTCAAGATATTGATTTATTCCTTTATAACACAAAGAGAATTCTTTTAAGAAACCTAACCATGCAGCATAAGAAGCATACAGATCATTAAATACTTTATACAAATCCATGTGATTTGCCTTAAAGGACCGGCAGAGGGTAGACACAGCCATGGGGCAGGAGCAAAAAGGAAAAGCTTCATTTGGCACAAACATATCAATGTAAGCTGGAAGGTACTCATGAAATAAGACATCTTCAGGATGTTTGAAGCCACACTGAAGGAGAATGCCAACGGAGCTCCTAGTATCTAAGCTGGTCACATCTTTCCTTTTTTTTTTTTTTAAGCTAGCATAGCCATTTAATTTACTCAACTAATCTTCAGCCCATGCAGCTCGCAGAATCATTCCTAAGCTCAGGGCAGAAATCCCAGTGGAGTGAGGTCAGGAAGTCCAGGAAGAACATTAGACCTAGGAAGAATGTCACGAGTGGGAAGAACGGATGCCTATTTATGAAATTCACAGAAAGCAGCTTATTAGAATATGTCATCCTCTTGATTGTAGGACATGTCTGACTCCACGACCCCAATACTTTCATCATTGTAGTTCATGTCAATCGAGGTGGCATCACTCTTACTCTTCTTTCTGTTCAACGTCTTTCCTTCCTGCAGGTGGGACAGTTCAAAGGAGGCAGAACTCAGAGCATGATGTCCTTTGGCAAATGCAACCTCAGCCCCACCCAGTTCAGCCGAATCTGAATGACTGGCTGGGGGCAAATGTCGGCCACTCCATAGCCTTTTTCTTATTTCTTCTTTAGTCTGAAAAGCAGTATTAAGTTCTCATCAATATTGCTTGTCATGACCATTTATGGCTTCTCTATTTCCTTATTCAACCAACAAACACTTGCTGAGGAAGACTTGTTGAAGAAGACAGACTCAGTGACAACCCTCATGGAGCTTACAGTCCAGTCCTTGCTCTCCGAGAGGCCAAGTAGAGACACTGGAAAAGGAGGCTTTGGGCTGGTTACGGGGGCCCAGCGCAAATGCTGCAGGACTTGTCTGATGATCTGCAGGCCTCCTCTCAGCTTCACCCCCACCCCCACCCTGCCTCTCCTCCTACCCTTAGCCCCAATTGAAGTTTTCCTTTCATCATATGAAGAAAACCCCATACTTCGTCTAATTCTGAGGATTGGATATTGCTTACTTAGGCTATGGCTGAAACTGTAATTTTCAACTCACTTTAAGATGTTGCTGTATTCCTTCATGACACGAAGAAAATTTTTATTTTTTTTTTCCTTTTTTGTCTTTTTTCGTGTCTGGCAACGGATTGCAACCCTCAGTGTCGCGCCTGTAGCGGACCGGGACCGGCAATGGGATCGCAACCCTCGGTGCTGCGCCCACACCTCGCTCAGCCAGTGAGCACGAACTGGTCTGTATGTGGGATCCGAACCCTCGGCGGGAGTGCCACCGCGCTCTCAAGCGGCGCACTGTAGCAGTGCGCCACCGGGCCGGCCCAACAAAGAAAATTTTTAAAACACTAAATGTATATAGCATAAGAGGCATATAGATCATTAAAATACTGAATATAAATCCATGCAATTTGTGTTAAAGCTGCTGATAGGGAAGGTTGACGTGAGGTCCTTCTAGCAGGCAGGGAGCTCCTCAACCCTGAGCATCTGAGAGTTCAGCTACCTTCCTGTGCTCCTGCGCAGTGGCCTGCATCTTCTCTTCTATGTCCTGCACTGTGAAATCCTTCACTTCCTTTCTGAGCTTAAGTTTTTCCAGTCTGGCTGGTGGCTTTCTTAGTGGCTTCCCAGTCGTGCTCACCTGGAAGAAGACACATTTGAAAGTTCAGAAACAACCATAACCATTGGCAGAGGAGAAATTCAGGAGAGATCCAATAAACACGATTTAAAATGTAAATCCTAAAAACCTAAGCTTTCCAGGGGCAGATTAAAAAAAACATGAAAGCCAGTAACCACAGAATTAATTCCTAAAGGTAAAATCTATTAGATGCCTTAAAAACAGCAGGCTATTATAAAAAGGGTGCTAAGAATGCAAGGTGATCTGTAACTGGCTAGAAAACGGCTCCTAAAAAGACAAAAATCCTGAGAACAAATACAAGGTGGAAAGTGGTGAAGAAGGAGGAATGAATTTGAGGTTCAAGGTAAAAAGTTCAACCTGATGATTTTATAATATCCTGCAAGCTACAGATTATTTTCTTTTTGGATAGAGACTAGTTTTTACTACTTTTGGTCTTGCAGTAGAGAAAGATAATTGCCAATTACTGAGCAGCAT
>NW_007729381.1:203563-204731 GCF_000696425.1 Galeopterus variegatus | reverse complement strand
GAATTAATTCCTAAAGGTAAAATCTATTAGATGCCTTAAAAACAGCAGGCTATTATAAAAAGGGTGCTAAGAATGCAAGGTGATCTGTAACTGGCTAGAAAAGGGCTCCTAAAAAGACAAAAATCCTGAGAACGAATATAAGATGGAAAGTGGTGAAGAAGGAGGAATGAATTTGCGGTTCAAGGTAAAAAGTTCAACCTGATGATTTTATAATATCCTGCAAGCTACAGATTATTTTCTTTTTGGATAGAGATTAGTTTTTACTACTTTTGGTCTTGCAGTAGAGAAAGATAATTGCCAATTACTGAGCAGCATTTCTCTACTGGGCTTTGCTGTTGGTACTTTACAAATGTTTTCATGACAACAGAAAAAAATCGCATTTCAACAGTTCAAAGTAGTAATAATGGCTTTCTAATTATAATTTCTAGTTACAAAAAAAGTAAAATTGTTGTAAAGGGCTTATAAAGAAAGTTTTAATTTACATGTTTTTAAAAAAAATTTGCTTTTTATAATGTATATTTATTATGAAAAATTAAAATGATACATAAATAATATCCTAATCTTGTTTAACCACCTGGCTCCCAATCCTGCTCCTCAGCATGAGCCTTTAAGAAAAGTTTGGTGTGTGTCTTTCCAAATATTCTCTATGCATACATATTTAAATGCACATACATGTGCAGTACATCTGTAATGTTAAACAAAACCTAAATGGGATTCCACCATACAGGCAGCTCTGAAATTTGCTTTCTTCACTTAATTTAATATGGACATCTTTCTAGGTCAGTATATGTAGATTTATTATGAGTAGGGGAGGTTTTAATGAACTTCAAGGCTTCATTATAAAATGAATTGAGTATTATTCTACATAATTTCTCTAAAGACTTTTTTTAAAAACAAAGGAGCTATTAATATTCATTGTAATTTTAAAGACTGTCTCTTCAGACTATAATGCTGTTGGTACTGAGAAAATGAATCAAACAGACAAAGAGGCGCAGTTTAGTATAGTAGAAAAAGACACCGGATCGGGACTCAGACTTGGGTTTGAATGCTGGCTTTGCTATGGAGTGACTTTCCATGAATTCTTAAACACTGTAAACTTTGATTTCCTCATTTGTAAGATAGGTTTAATAATACTATATTTATTTCACAAGATTGGTTAAAAAAAAAA
>NW_007729381.1:201315-203293 GCF_000696425.1 Galeopterus variegatus | reverse complement strand
AAAAAAAAAAGGAAAAAAAAATATAGCGGCCACTCAGTAAATGGTAACTACTTTTCATTCAGTGAAGGCAGCGACTTCTTCCAACGACAGCACACAAAATCAGAGGCAGCAGGATGCAGAAATATCCTGAAGGGGAGGAAGGTGAACAGAAGCAGGAGCCTGAGCTTCAACCCTGGGTCTAACCCTCATCATTCTGTATTATTTTTATGACAATTGGCTCTTAGGCTCTCCACTGGTAAAAGCCATTTGCTGAAATGAGTGACTTTCTTGCTACGGTGTATCAACTCGACATCCTGTGAAATCAGTATGAAAACAGTTTTTTAGGGATGTTCACTCAGAGGGCTAACAGAAAACTCAATAGCAATCCAGGGTCCAATAAAGAAAAGGCGAATTAGGTTATACATAGGAGTCTGAACCTTGACTGAAATGATAAGATCAGTAGTTCTGAGAGAACTTTGGATTTTCCCACTTGGGTGTATTCTCGCTGTGGCTTTATCCCAAAACAATGCCTGTGAAATCATGTTCTTTCTCCCCTGGAGGAAGCTAATCCTAGCTGTACAGGTCGGTCCTTTCCTGAGCTTCACATTTTAAGTAAAATAATTCAAAGACCTGTGAAAAGATATCTGTATTCTTTACCACTGAATTTTATGAAATCAGGATTTGTCAAATGTTGGCAATGAAAAATGACAACCATGATAACATTATGCTTAGAGAGATGCTACATAAGAAACTTAAAAAAAAAATCAATCTTAAAACCTATGGAAGTTACCAGTTCAATTACTTTCTTTAGGAATACTATCAGAAGATTGCCAAGGCTGAAGATGCTGTGATAAGCTTTGAGTCTTGTTTGTAGCCAACCTAACTTGTACCTATTACCTCTTCCTTCTACTGTGTATTCTTCAGAGCTGTCCTAATAGACTATTGACCTACTAATGAACCTACCTTGGTTTTGTTCCCTTAAAGGAGTCTTGTGCATAGAATAGGCCAAAGCTTCCTTCAAAAGATCTGGTTATTCTAGTTCTGTCATCCTTAGACCTTCTGGAGAAGGTCACTCTGATCTGTAACTGGTATTATTTAGTCCTAACCCACTTTCCTTCTATAAAAACTCCCCATGAGGTTCAACAAACAATGTTAGAGATTTTGATGTGACGTGAACAAACTCCCCAACTACACTCAAGGTTACCAAGTACAGAAGTTGCTTGGGGAAGAGAATAAACTTTGACACAAACACAGGAAGAGTCAATAGAGAAGTCGCAGAGCCCCACATAGGGAGACCCAGGATGTGGTAAAAAGCAGGGAGAAGTGAGTTTGGGATAAAAGACACTAAACTTCATAATATCTGTGTGGGTAAATGAGAGCCAATCACATCTCTCTAAAAGGGTCTGTACCAATCCATACACATATTGACAGGTGTACATACAACCAATACACATTTATAATATAGCCACTTAGGTCTCATAAGAATATTTTAAAATACATTGAAAAATTCACTCAATCTGATATTTAGCTTCTTAATATATTTCTTACATGTCATTTTAACTCTTCCTGAGTAGGCATGAAATATATTTGAATATACTTGAAAGCTGGTTATACAGAGAGAATTAAGGAATTGCTGTAGTAGTCATCAGCAAGCCAATAGTAAAAATTAAGAAAAAGATGAAAGTAGCCTTGTGGTGGACACAGACCCTTCCATGGATGTCTAGAGAGACAGTGGCTCACAAGGGATGCCCCTGACTCAGAAGATGAATGGAGGACTCTCACTTTTCTTTTATTCTTAATTCAGCACAATTCCATAATGTACTCTAAACGACCTAGCTAAGAGGACAGATCTATGTCCCGAATTCCCCTTTATTTAAGAATTCTATTAGCCCACATGAAAAGTCTTATTTTAAAAATATTCTAGCATTTATTCTATGTTTTCTATAATATTTTATTTAACATAAATTTTTTCCCCAGAGCAATGATGAAATAGAGTTTA
>NW_007729381.1:190829-199689 GCF_000696425.1 Galeopterus variegatus | reverse complement strand
CATATTTCCAGGAATATTTTATTTTATTTTATTTTTTTATTTTTATTTTTATTTTTTTTTTTGTCTTTTTCCGTGTCCGGCAATGGATCGCAACCCTCAGTGTTGCTCCTGCGCCTCGCTCAGCCAGTGAGCGGGAACCAGGCTGTATGTGGGATCCGAACCCTCGGGCAGGAGTGCCACCGCGCTTCCCAAGCGGCGCACCATAGCAGTGTGCCACCGGGCTGGCCCTTCCAGGAATATTTTAGAATTGTCTTTCACAATGAACAGGGAACAGACTACGATTTCAAAAGCTTTAACCCTTCCCAGCTTGGTAATGAATTTGAGAGCTTTGTGCAGAGGTTTGTTGAAACTTCAGGGCAGTGATCCTTAGCCTGGGCTGCCCACTGAAATCACGTGGGAGCTTTTGAAAATGCAAAAGCAAATCCGCACGCCCAGGCATTGGATGGAAGTGGGTCTTGGGCACTGAGAGTTTTAAAAGCTCCCTGGGTGACTCCAGTGTACAACCAGGTTAAGGACCACTGCATTAGACAATAAAACAAAAAGCAGTGTGTTGCTACTCTGTTCTGTTGCAAGCCTGGCTTATGTTGGGACATCTTGGCCCAAAACCAAAGCAAAAAAAAAGATTGTGTTATTCTTGCAGCCTGTCACATTTAAATCCTTCTGAGAACACTCCAACTATGCTCCTAACAACCATTCCACTTCTATATAAAATGAAAACAGTTTTTATCTTTGGTTCACTTAATGCTGTTATTTAACATTTTTTAACAAATACATTTCTTTCACAATGGAGCTTGTATTAATTAAACTTGCTGGATCCCTTGCAAGGTCTAAGTCAGAACTCATTCATCTCTGGCAACTGAATCACCGACAAATGTTTTAGTGTTATTCCTACTGGCAGGAGCACGAGGCGGCTATAGCATTTCCCTTAAGGAGGCATTGCTTAGCTACTGAATGTTTCCGTAATCTATCTTTTGACATGCCTTCTTTTTTTTGCCGACCCCTGAGACTCATTTACAGCTGGAAAAAAACCTCTGCTCTCTCCTTCCATATTAAAGACCTATCCTTCTTCTACCACTTTGAAATAAGATAGGGTACTCCAAGCTGCCTTGTATTGTGATAGTGTTGTACAAACGTAAATTCTCATCTGCTTTTACCTTCCTCTTTCCCCCACATCCTCTTATTATTGGCAGCCTGATTATAGCATTCATAAAATATGGCAAGCTCTTTTCCTTTCTCCAAATACTTTCTGCAGGACTTATTTTGCTTTTTCAAAAGAAAATGCGATTTTGGCTTTTGGGTTCTCCTCATTTCTTAAACACAGAGAAGGAAATTAACTTTATTCAAACAATAAGTGACTTGGTCTAAGTGGCAAACTTGACTCACGTGATGAATCTTTTTATTCCCAATTCACTGTTTTCCCTACAACACAGAGATAGGCAACCATTAAGGAGACTTTGATGTCATTTCTGGTCTCCACTTCTACCATTTCTTCCTTTTCTTTTCCATTCGTTTTTCTTCAGGCTTCCTTTCATTATCATTTCTTTGTTTCACCTTCTCTCCTATGCTTCCAGGACTACTGGTGGTACCTGGGAGCACTGGCTTAAAAAAAAAAAAAAAAAGCCCAAACAAACAAGAAAACAAAACAAAATAACAAAAACAAAAGCTGCTATCCTCTTCATGGGTTTATACAGAACTTATTAAAAAATTTGGAACTCTAGACATCAGCAAAACCAGTTAAAATTGGCATAAAAATATTACCCACTCTAAGGAAAAACAATGACAGATTAGTCAAGATCAATCAACAAAGAAAAATAATAGTATAACAATTTCTAAAATTGTATTTGTTTCCATATGTTTGATTGTAGGGGTGTGTATATGTAAATGTATAAGCCTATCTGTTTAGGCTTTGGCATTATTGGATAAATAATCAACAAAGAAAAATAATAGTATAACAATTTCTAAAATTGTATTTGTTTCCATATGTTTGGTTGTAGGGGTGTGTATATGTAAATGTATAAGCCTATCTGTTTAGGCTTTGGCATTATTGGATAAATCTGAAATCATTTTTATATTCCCAATGCCCAGCACAATGCCTAGTACACAGCCGATGCTTAATAAAAATTGCTGAAAGAATGAAGGCATCCTATTTAATGGGGCTTATTGAGTCTCAAATTCAGCAAAACCCAAGATATGTTTTATTATGTTCATTAATCATAAATGATTAGAGCCATTCCTGAATTCATGCAAAAGTGTGGGGGAACTTACAGGAGAAAAAAATGGCTTAGACAAATATTGTCATCTGTACTGTAACTCGCATGTGCTGGAAATAATGAATCATGATCATATTCTATTGCTACTTTTAACTATAAGCTAAGTTAATTACAAAATTACTTGCCATGACATCATATGATTCTCCATTTCTAAATATTTTGCTGGGGTTTTGTATTATTCCTTGAACAATTAGTTCCTCCAGGATGTCTGATGACTTTTGTCGCTCTCGATTCTCTAGGGTTTGGGGTTTATTGATTAGTCCCCTGGTCACTAGGTCTTCCAAAGGAAAAAGAAAAAAAAAGAAAACAAAATTTAATTACCAATCAAATGCTAAATGAATGCCTTATACATTATGCCTCTTAATTAAATCTTAATCTCAACACTTTTGTCTAAATATCTGTTTCTATTATAAATCTTGAAACCCTTTGAAGTTCAAATTCTTAATGTTCTTACAGAGGATATATATCAACATAATATACTGTTTACTTAACAGGTCAAATATTAACATAACAAAAAGTCTTTCATGTGCTGCTATGTACTACTTTTTGTTGTAACGACACTTATACACTTGGATACAACATGGGTCTAACCCACTAATTATGAAGCTAAACCACAGCTAAGAATCAGATATTCTTCTGGTGACTCTTATGAGTTGCAGTTTGGTTTCTATGCTTTGTATACAAAGGATAAACAACATGCTGTTGCCAAGAGACTTCTAGTTCTGCAACCCTGAGTTTATAAATGTGCCATCTGCTAAATCTACATAAGTAAAAGTAAGCCTTTTTGAAAAGACTCTTTGAACCAAATAAAAATTGGAGTTAGAATGAAATTGGCTAAGTTTTTATTAGTGATTCTAAAAATGAGCACAGAAGCAGTTTATAGGGGAGCCTGAACTAATGAGAGAGGTTTCCTCCATTACAAATCACCCAATTATATAAATAAGTGAATAAGCAGCCGCTTTTATGTCATCACATTAGAAAATAAAGGGTGCTGGCTTGTTGGGCCGAAGACAGCTCTGCTTTTCTCATCAGAGGCAGTGCAATGCAGAATCCTCAGAAGCAAGCTATCTTCTATTTCATAATCATCAGGAAGTCCTGATAGTAACCAAGTCCATTCCACTTAGTGGATGCAGTGTTTTTATGAAGATTTCTAACCTCAATGGTTAACAAAGACAGCTTTCATGAATTTGTGCTGGGAAGGTAGAAAACACACACACAGGCACATACAGACATTAATCAGATTTCTCTCACTTCAGAATATTAAACTGCCTGTTACAAGAGATTTCTCTAACCGCCCCTGCAGCTAACGCCAACAAATTACCTGCCATCTCAGATCTCAGCACCTTTCCAGTGCTGCTTCTTCTACCCATGCAGGTGTTTGAAATAGAGCTAATTCTCACTTTAAATCTATACAGATTTTAATACAGAGTAGTAAAACATGCCATCCATGCAGGTAAACTGGAAACTCAAAACAAAGGAGAAAAATTCAATAAAAATTTCAGAGGTGAATCCTCTTCTAGGAATTAGAGTAATTTTTTTTGTTCTTGTTAGAAGGTGGACTTATTTGGAAAGGTCAAAATAATAACAGTTACTATTTATTGAGTGTGGAATATACTATAAAGCATATATATCTCACAGGGCCTGGTTTTCCAAAGCCTTGCAGTTTCAAATATTGACCTTGTGGAGGACTGGAAATTTTCCTCAGGCTATAAAGTCTCTCATGTAAGATAAAGGTTTGTGGCACAGCAAGGTTGCTGACTCAAGGACAGACCAGTTACTGATTGAAATGTAAAGATACTGGAAAATTGCTGGAGGGAGAAGGAATGTTTGCTAAGATCAAGCTTATGTTGATAGGACCACTTAATTGCCTTACTGGAATGTCATCTGGCTTGTTTCACTGAAAGTTACCAGCCTATATTGTTAAACTATAACCCCACCTATGTTCTCTTCCTGTAACTTCCTGGTCTGGAAAATAAATGAAGGAAGAGAACCCCAATTGGTGGTTAATTTCCTGAGGAAGGGATGCCTCTCTCTGGAGGATTCCCAAGGGAATTTCACCACTTCAGGGTCTCTCACTGATCAGAAGAGATGGGCTTTGAGTAATCCTTTGCATCTCTGTCACCCAGGGGAAGTGGGGTGACAAATCCATGGGGGGCGAAGCAACAAAGCAACAATTGAGCACTTACGCACCTGCACTATTCTAAGTACTTTATATGCTGCATAACATCTAATTCAAACATAAACTCTGTGAGAGGGATATTATCACTATTTTATAAATAAACACACTGATATGAGGGAGGCTTATGAACTTGCTCAAGGTGACATGGGTAGCAAGTGCACTACCCAGGAATGAATCTAAAAGTCTCTTTGACTTCAACACCCACGTCCTCACCGTCTCACTGTTTTTCCTCTCAAGTATGTCATGTAAATGGCTCCACTGTTCTTGGGCCATTTCTCTCCCAGGATGTTTCTAAAAGGAATGTCATGTTTGACATCTGTCACTAACATAATAAAATTATTGTAACCATTCCAATCCATTCTTTTCTGAGTCCACTAAAGTATTTGACTTGAAATTTACAGTAGCCAACTTTATACAGAGATTCCTGGAACATGTCAGTCATTTCAACTAATTTTCAGGATTTCTTGGGACACTGGAGAATATTGGGGAATACTTAAAAATAACATTGTGCTTCTTTCTGATTATAAAAGTATTACGTGGTTACCATAGTAAATTTACAAAATACAGACAAGAATAAAAGATATAATAAAAATGTCCATACCATCACCATCCAGAGATTACCATTGCTAATATAGAAAACTTTATTTTAATAAATTTGACATCATACTGGGCACACAGTTTTGTTTCCCACGTGGTTAACATTTACATTAGCGTTTTCTTATGTCATTAGAAATTCTCTAAAAGTATAAGTGTAAAAAGTGAAATTACAGAAGAAAACACCGGTAAATTCGTCTTTAACCTTGGTATAGGAAAACGCTTTCTAACTATGACTAAAAATGCAATTTCAATGAAAGAAAAGGTTGATAAATTTTACTCTACTAAAATAAATTTTTGCAAGGCCAAAAAAAAAGAAATAATGGGAGTCAAATATAGATATTATGTAACTTCTAATCTTAACTATGACTAAAAATGCAATTTCAATGAAAGAAAAGGTTGATAAATTTTACTCTACTAAAAGAAATTTTTGCAAGGCCAAAAAAAAAGAAATAATGGGAGTCAAATATAGATATCATGTAACTTCTAATCTGATGTACTAAGACGGACACAGTATAATTTTTGATATTCTTGCCCAAAATGCATAACCTGAACCCAATCATGAGGAAATCTCAGAAAAACCCAAATTGAGGAACATTCTACGGAATAAGTGGTTGATGCTTTTCAGATATATCAAGGTTATAAAAGAAAAAGAAAAGCTGAGGAGTTGTTCAGATTAAAGGATACTAAAGACACATGACAACTAAATTAAATGTTAGATCCTGAATCTGAAATTTATTTATAATGGACATTTGTGAGACAATTGACAAAATTTGAATATGGCCTAAAAATGAGATAATAGTTCTGTATCAATGGTAATTTCCTAATTTTGCTCCTTTTTTGGAAATTATGCAAAAAATATTCGTGTTTTGGGAAGCACACACTGGTGTATTTAGAAGCAAGTTATCATTGTGTCTATAACTTATTCTCAGAAAAAATATACTTGTATATGGGGAGGGGGAATATCATAATGTAAATGTGGAAACATATTAGCATTTGGGGGATCTGGATGAAAGAATATAGGCATTCTTTGTTCTTTGGCCTTTTTTGGAACCTGAAATTATTCAATACAAAATTTTTTGAGAAAAGGAAGCACTTGGGAAATGTGAGTGTGAAACTTGAAATTCTTAACAAATATACTGTGCAGATGTGAAGAGCAGGGATGCAGAAAGGAGGACGCCAAGGAATGGGAGAGACAGAGGAAACCAGGAAGAGAACGAAGATAAAGTCTCGGGCACTAGGTCTTCCCCACTCTCTGGTAAGATGCTCCCTGGAAGCTCATTTGCACTACAGCCTAGAAACTTCTGCCGTGGTAGAGGACTCCCTCCCACACTTTCTTTCCTAGCACTGTCCTCCTTACCTATCGCCCTTCTCATCCTGCCTGTAACGGTGGACAGCGGCCAGGACTGATAGTCCCAGGGCACTCCAGGTCCCTGTCTGCCTGATAATCTGTAGTCTGTTAAGAAGGCAGATACTTAGTATTCACGTTGCAGTCTAGATGGGAAGAATGATCAGAGAGAAAAAAAATGTTCACGCTGACCCCATATGTAGCAGACAGGGAGGAACCATCCCTGTACCATATTTCTTCTCCTCTCTCCTACTTCGTTCTCAGAGATCGTGCCGACACCACAACAGAACCACATGGATGTAAAATCTGTGATAACCTCAGAGTGTGGCAGGATAGTCCCAGAAAAAGAATCGCATTTATTAACCCATCTGTTTTCCAATCCTCACTTGTACCTGAGGAAAAAACCACAGTCATGAGGAGTAAAATAAATGTCCTCCCTCAAAATAAAAGAGTACTTTTCCTTGAGGTCTGTGAAGTTCAATTTGTTCCAAAGGCTGATTGAATACAAATAAGATGTCTTAAATCAGCACCAGAGGGTAACTTGAAGAAAAGGAAAACACACCATAGGAAGAACCACAAATAGTTTCTAAATAGCACACTAGGTTGTAATTGCTTCTTTCATGTTTTTGAAAGATGCTTTTATTGTATATTTGCTGAGACTTTGGATGGGAAGAGACAAGGGGACACAGTTTGATGGGGGTTTTATTTATTTTTTGCAAATGTAGAACTTTCCCTTGAAAGATGTTAGCAGAGAGGGAGTTTAAATTCCTTTAAACTGTGCAAGTCCTATTCCTAAGGTTTGTTTCCAACTTCCAATAAAGGCTATTAGTTAAAAAAACAAAAAACAAAGATGGTTTCAATTACCTCATCCACAAGCAGATCAATGGTTAGCATTATTTGCTCATGTAATGAATGCCTAAAGCTAAATTCTAATGTCTTAGAGATAAGAACCTCGCCATTTAAAGTACATCATGGCCCACAAAACAGTGATAAAAAGGCCACCAGATATACCTAACATAATATATTTAGAGAAATGGGATTTTGTGAAGATCAACATGAACAGAGTCTTTTACCTGAATTTGCTCTTCTGTTTCTTTCACCAGGAGATGGAGAACTTTCTAGAATGGTTCCAGGTAAGCCTCCCACCTGCGTTTGTTGTTCCAGGCATGCTGCATTGTCCACCGTGTCCTTGGGCAGTGCAGCTTCAACCTGGGAGTAGCAATTTTCCCCAGACTGAGTCACAGTGACATTAGCCTGTGAAAAGGGCATGGCTTTGTGAGTCAAGATCTCCTGAAAAATGAGAACGATGTTGCAGGGTCTGCTTTGTGACTATTTAACCACCTAGTATCTGTGGTAGACTGAGTACCCGGAGACTTAGTAGATGTTGTCCTATATGGCAAAACGATTTAGCAGATGTGATTAAATTATGGTACTTAAGATGGCAAGACTATCCTGAATCACTCAGGTGGGCCCTATCCACATAAAATAACAATGGAGAGAAACGTCAAAATAGATGAGTTTATTCAGGAATGATCAGGGTATTATAATCGGGACATGCTGATTGGATCATAATGACTGATGGATCATAAGCATGTCCAGGGAGGCTGAGGCAAGAGGAAGCTTTTAAAGGCAAAAGGGAGAAGTTCATTGCTGTGGATTAATTGAATTGTGTCTCCCAAAGTTCATATATTAGATGCTTAATTCCCACTGTAACTGTTGAGGGTGGAAAATCCTATTATGGTAATTGAAAGGTGGGGCCTTGAAGAGGTGATTAGATTGAAGGACCATGCAGAAAAGAATAGATTAATAATGGTGGTCAGGGGCATGGTTCTGAGGACTTTAGAAGAAGAGCATATGAGCGGTTAGTCTCTTTCTGCTCTGCTGTTTTCTGCCATGGGTCGTGGTCACCACCACCAAGACCCTCACTAGGTGGGTTGCCTGGACTTTGGATTTCTCAGCCTCCAAAACTGTAAGCAATAAATTTGGTTTTCTTAAAAATTACCCAATTTCAGGTATTTATGTTATAAGCAACAGAAACAAACAAATGCATTAATGTAAGCTGTTTTGAAACAAAGTTCATTAGTCATAGAGGTTCATTGTAGGAGCTGAAGATTACTCACTGGTAACATTGATTGTTGCTGAGGAGATATCTTCATAGAAACAACTTATCCGGAATTTTTTGTGCTGGTAGAGAGTTTATAACAGTTCTCATCACAGGCGTATGTGCTTAAGGGCCTTCAGAGGGTCTCTGCAATAGTTCTTATCTCAGACATACAAGCATGAGATCCCCTCCCTCATGACTTGCTGGCTCTGCTTTGGTTTAGGTCTGACATAAGTGACTCTGTCTTGCCATTGGGAGCTTTTACAGCCCTAAATTCAATCACAAATGTCCTTATAAGGGGGAGGTTCAGGGAGATTTGACTACAGAAAAGGAGAAGGTGATGTGACAATGGAAGCATAGACTTGAAG